>NW_027308310.1:0-131000 GCF_047496885.1 Scyliorhinus torazame | reverse complement strand
CCATATCCCTCACTCTGACCCCCCCCCATATCCCTCACTCTGACCCCCCCCCCGTATCCCTCACTCTGACCCCCCTCCCCCGTATCCCGCACTCTGACCCCCCCTCCCCCGTATCCCTCACTCTGACCCCCCCCCCCGTATCCCTCACACTCTGACACCCCTCCCCCGTATCCCTCACACTCTGACCCCCCCCCGTATCCCTCACTCTGACCCCCCCGTATCCCTCACTCTGACCCCCTCCCCCGTGTCCCTCACACTCTGGCCCCCTCCCCGTATCCCTCACTCTGACCTCCCTCCCCGTATCCCTCACTCTGACCCCCTCCCCCGTATCCCTCACTCTGACCCCCTCCCCCGTATCCCTCACTCTGACCCCCCTCCCCGTATCCCCCACACTCTGACCCCCCCCCTCC
Source organism: Scyliorhinus torazame (assembly GCF_047496885.1). Classification (NCBI taxonomy): domain Eukaryota; kingdom Metazoa; phylum Chordata; class Chondrichthyes; order Carcharhiniformes; family Scyliorhinidae; genus Scyliorhinus; species Scyliorhinus torazame. The sequence goes on along the minus strand of NW_027308310.1, from coordinate 130,590 downwards.
CCCGTATCCCTCACTCTGACCCCCCCCTCCCCGTATCCTTCACTCTGACCGCCTCCCCCGTATCCCTCACTCTGATCCCCCCCCTCCCCGTATCCCTCATTCTGATCCCCCCCTCCCCGTATCCCTCATTCTGATCCCCCCCTCCCCGTATCCCTCACTCTGATCCCCCCCTCCCCCGTATCCCTCACTCTGACCCCCCTCCCCCGTATCCCTCACTCTGACCCCCCTCCCCCGTATCCCTCACTCTGACCCCCTCCCCGTATCCCTCACTCTGACCCCCTCCCCCGTATCCCTCACTCTGACACCCCTCCCCGTATCTCTCACTCTGACCCCCCTCCCCCGTATCCCTCACTCTGACCCCCCCCCCGTATCCCTCACACTCTGACCCCCTCCCCGTATCCCTCACTCTGACCCCCCCTCCCCGTATCCTCACTCTGACCCCCTCCCCGTATCCCTCACACTCTGACCCCCCTCCGCCGTATCCCTCACTCTGACCCCCCCCCCTCCCCCGTATCCCTCACACTCTGACCCCCCTCCCCGGATCCCTCACTCTGACCCCCTCCCCGTATCCCTCACTCTGACCCCCCCTCCCCGTATCCCTCACTCTGACCCCCTCCCCGTATCCCTCACACTCTGACCCCCCTCCGCCGTATCCCTCACTCTGACCCCCCCCCTCCCCCGTATCCCTCACACTCTGACCCCCCTCCCCGGATCCCTCACTCTGACCCCTTCCCCGTATCCCTCACTCTGACCCCCTCCCCGTATCCCTCACTCTGACCCCCTCCCCGTATCCCTCACTCTGACCCCCTCCCCGTATCCCTCACTCTGACCCCCTCCCCCGTATCCCTCACTCTGACCCCCTCCCCCGTATCCCACACTCTGACCCCCCTCCCCCGTATCCCGCACTCTGACCCCCCTCCCCGTATCCCTCACTCTGACCCCCCCCGTATCCCTCACACTCTGACCCCCCCATCCCCGTATCCCTCACACTCTGACCCCCCCCCCGTATCCCTCACTCTGACCCCCCCGTATCCCTCACTCTGACCCCCTCCCCCGTGTCCCTCACACTCTGACCCCCCTCCCCGTATCCCTCACTCTGACCTCCCTCCCCGTATCCCTCACTCTGACCCCCTCCCCCGTATCCCTCACTCTGACCCCCCTCCCCCGTATCCCTCACTCTGACCCCCCTCCCCCGTATCCCTCACTCTGACCCCCCCCCCCTCCCCGTATCCTTCACTCTGACCCCCCCTCCCCCGTATCCCTCACTCTGATCCCCCCCTCCCCCGTATCCCTCATTCTGATCCCCCCCCCTCCCCGTATCCCTCACTCTGATCCCCCCCTCCCCCGTATCCCTCACTCTGATCCCCCCCCTCCCCCGTATCCCTCACTCTGACCCCCCCTCCCCCGTATCCCTCACTCTGACCCCCTCCCCCCGTATCCCTCCCTCTGACCCCCTCCCCCGTATCCCTCACTCTGACCCCCCCCTCCCCGTATCCTTCACTCTGACCCCCCTCCCCGTATCCCTCACTCTGATCCCCCCCTCCCCCGTATCCCTCACTCTGATCCCCCCCCTCCCCGTATCCCTCACTCTGATCCCCCCCCTCCCCCCGTATCCCTCACTCTGACCCCCCTCTCCCGTATCCCTCACTCTGCCCCCCTCCCCCGTATCCCTCACTCTGACCCCCTCCCCCGTATCCCTCACTCTGACCCCCTCCCCCGTATCCCTCACTCTGACCCCCTCCCCCGTATCCCTCACTCTGACCCCCCCCCTCCCCCGTATCCTTCACTCTGACCCCCCTCCCCGTATCCCTCACTCTGACCCCCTCCCCCGTATCCCTCACACTCTGACCCCCCCCCGTATCCCTCACTCTGACCCCCCCCCTCCCCCGTATCCTTCACTCTGACCCCCTCCCCCGTATCTCTCTCACTCTGACCCCCCCCCTGTATCCCTCACTCTGACCCCCCCCCTCCCCCGTATCCTTCACTCTGACCCCCCTCCCCGTATCCCTCACTCTGACCCCCTCCCCCGTATCCCTCACACTCTGACCCCCCCCCCGTATCCCTCACTCTGATCCCCCCCCCTCCCCCGTATCCTTCACTCTGACCCCCCTCCCCCGTATCCCTCACTCTGACCCCCCCCCTCCCCGTATCCTTCACTCTGACCCCCCTCCCCGTATCCCTCACTCTGACCCCCCCCTCCCCCGTATCCCTCACTCTGACCCCCCCCCCCGTATCCCTCACTCTGACCCCCTCCCCCGTATCCCTCACTCTGACCCCCCCCTCCCCGTATCCTTCACTCTGACCCCCTCCCCCGTATCCCTCACTCTGACCCCCCCCCCTCCCCGTATCCTTCACTCTGACCCCCTCCCCCCGTATCCTTCACTCTGACCCCCCCCCTCCCCGTATCCTTCACTCTGACCCCCCCCTCCCCGTATCCCTCACTCTGACCCCCTCCCCCGTATCCCTCACTCTGACCCCCTCCCCCGTATCTCTCTCACTCTGACCCCCCCCTCCCCCGTATCCCTCACTCTGACCCCCTCCCCCGTATCTCTCTCACTCTGACCCCCCCCCCCCCCGTATCTCTCTCACTCTGACCCCCCCCCCCCGTATCCCTCACTCTGACCCCCTCCCCCGTATCCTTCACTCTGACCCCCCCCTCCCCGTATCCCCCACACTCTGACCCCCTCCCCCGTATCCCTCACACTGACCCCCTCCCCCGTATCCCTCACTCTGACCCCCTCCCCCGTATCCCTCACACTGACCCCCTCCCCCGTATCCCTCACACTGACCCCCCTCCCCCGTATCCCTCACTCTGACCCCCTCCCCCGTATCTCTCTCACTCTGACCCCCCCTCCCCCGTATCCCTCACTCTGACCCCCTCCCCCGTATCCCTCACTCTGACCCCCTCCCCCGTATCTCTCTCACTCTGACCCCCCTCCCCCGTATCCCTCACTCTGACCCCCTCCCCCGTATCTCTCTCACTCTGACCCCCCTCCCCCGTATCCCTCACTCTGACCCCCTCCCCCGTATCCCTCACACTCTGACCCCCCCCCCGTATCCCTCACTCTGACCCCCCCCCTCCCCCGTATCCTTCACTCTGACCCCCTCCCCCGTATCCCTCACTCTGACCCCCCCCCCTCCCCGTATCCTTCACTCTGACCCCCCTCCCCGTATCCCTCACTCTGACCCCCCCTCCCCCGTATCCCTCACTCTGACCCCCCCTCCCGTATCCCTCACTCTGACCCCCCCTCCCCGTATCCCTCACTCTGACCCCCCTCCCCGTATCCCTCACACTCTGACCCCCCTCCGCCGTATCCCTCACTCTGACCCCCCCCTCCCCCGTATCCCTCACACTCTGACCCCCCTCCCCGTATCCCTCACTCTGACCCCCTCCCCGTATCCCTCACTCTGACCCCCTCCCCGTATCCCTCACTCTGACCCCCTCCCCCGTATCCCTCACACTCTGACCCCCTCCCCGTATCCCTCACACTGACCCCCCCCCTCCCCGTATCCCTGACTCTGACCCCCTCCCCGTATCCCTCACTCTGACCCCCTCCCCGTATCCCTCACTCTGACCCCCTCCCCCGTATCCCTCACTCTGACCCCCTCCCCCGTATCCCACACTCTGACCCCCCTCCCCCGTATCCCGCACTCTGACCCCCCTCCCCCGTATCCCTCACTCTGACCCCCCCCGTATCCCTCACACTCTGACCCCCCCCATCCCCGTATCCCTCACACTCTGACCCCCCCCCGTATCCCTCACTCTGACCCCCCCCGTATCCCTCACTCTGACCCCCTCCCCCGTGTCCCTCACACTCTGACCCCCCTCCCCGTATCCCTCACTCTGACCTCCCTCCCCGTATCCCTCACTCTGACCCCCCTCCCCCGTATCCCTCACTCTGACCCCCCTCCCCCGTATCCCTCACTCTGACCCCCCCTCCCCCGTATCCCTCACTCTGACCCCCCCCCTCCCCGTATCCTTCACTCTGACCCCCCCTCCCCCGTATCCCTCACTCTGATCCCCCCTCCCCCGTATCCCTCATTCTGATCCCCCCCCCTCCCCGTTTCCCTCACTCTGATCCCCCCTCCCCGTATCCCTCACTCTGATCCCCCCCCTCCCCCGTATCCCTCACTCTGACCCCCCTCCCCCGTATCCCTCACTCTGACCCCCTCCCCCGTATCCCTCCCTCTGACCCCCTCCCCCGTATCCCTCACTCTGACCCCCCCCTCCCCGTATCCTTCACTCTGACCCCCCCTCCCCGTATCCCTCACTCTGATCCCCCCCTCCCCCGTATCCCTCACTCTGATCCCCCCCCCTCCCCGTATCCCTCACTCTGATCCCCCCCCTCCCCCCGTATCCCTCACTCTGACCCCCCTCTCCCGTATCCCTCACTCTGCCCCCCTCCCCCGTATCCCTCACTCTGCCCCCCTCCCCCGTATCCCTCACTCTGACCCCCTCCCCCGTATCCCTCACTCTGACCCCCTCCCCCGTATCCCTCACTCTGACCCCCTCCCCCGTATCCCTCACTGTGACCCCCCCCTCCCCCGTATCCTTCACTCTGACCCCCCTCCCCGTATCCCTCACTCTGACCCCCTCCCCCGTATCCCTCACACTCTGACCCCCCCCGTATCCCTCACTCTGACCCCCCCCCTCCCCCGTATCCTTCACTCTGACCCCCTCCCCCGTATCTCTCTCACTCTGACCCCCCCCCCCTGTGTCCCTCACTCTGACCCCCCCCTCCCCCGTATCCTTCACTCTGACCCCCCTCCCCGTATCCCTCACTCTGACCCCCTCCCCCGTATCCCTCACACTCTGACCCCCCCCCCGTATCCCTCACTCTGACCCCCCCCCTCCCCCGTATCCTTCACTCTGACCCCCTCCCCCGTATCCCTCACTCTGACCCCCCCCTCCCCGTATCCTTCACTCTGACCCCCCTCCCCGTATCCCTCACTCTGACCCCCCCTCCCCCGTATCCCTCACTCTGACCCCCCCTCCCCGTATCCCTCACTCTGACCCCCTCCCCCGTATCCCTCACTCTGACCCCCCCCCTCCCCGTATCCTTCACTCTGACCCCCTCCCCCGTATCCCTCACTCTGACCCCCCCCCCCTCCCCGTATCCTTCACTCTGACCCCCTCCCCCCGTATCCTTCACTCTGACCCCCCCCTCCCCGTATCCTTCACTCTGACCCCCCCCCTCCCCGTATCCCTCACTCTGACCCCCTCCCCCGTATCCCTCACTCTGACCCCCTCCCCCCGTATCTCTCTCACTCTGACCCCCCCCCTCCCCCGTATCCCTCACTCTGACCCCCTCCCCCGTATCTCTCTCACTCTGACCCCCCCCCCCCCGTATCTCTCTCGTTCCTGACCCCCCCCGTATCCCTCACTCTGACCCCCTCCCCCGTATCCTTCACTCTGACCCCCCCCCTCCCCCGTATCCCCCACACTCTGACCCCCTCCCCCGTATCCCTCACACTGACCCCCTCCCCCGTATCCCTCACTCTGACCCCCTCCCCCGTATCCCTCACACTGACCCCCTCCCCCGTATCCCTCACACTGACCCCCCTCCCCCGTATCCCTCACTCTGACCCCCTCCCCCGTATCCCTCACTCTGACCCCCTCCCCCGTATCTCTCTCACTCTGACCCCCCTCCCCCGTATCCCTCACTCTGACCCCCTCCCCCGTATCCCTCACTCTGACCCCCTCCCCCGTATCTCTCTCACTCTGACCCCCTCCCCCGTATCCCTCACTCTGACCCCCTCCCCCGTATCTCTCTCACTCTGAACCCCCCTCCCCCGTATCCCTCACTCTGACCCCCTCCCCCGTATCCCTCACACTCTGACCCCCCCCCCCGTATCCCTCACTCTGACCCCCCCCCTCCCCCGTATCCTTCACTCTGACCCCCTCCCCCGTATCCCTCACTCTGACCCCCCCCTCCCCGTATCCTTCACTCTGACCCCCCTCCCCGTATCCCTCACTCTGACCCCCCCTCCCCCGTATCCCTCACTCTGACCCCCCCTCCCCGTATCCCTCACTCTGACCCCCCCCTCCCCGTATCCCTCACTCTGACCCCCCCCCCTCCCCGTATCCTTCACTCTGACCCCCCTCCCCCGTATCCCTCACTCTGACCCCCCTCCCCTCCCCGTATCCTTCACTCTGACGCCCCCCCCCCCGTATCCTTCACTCTGACCCCCCCCCTCCCCGTATCCTTCACTCTGACCCCCCCCCTCCCCGTATCCCTCACTCTGACCCCCTCCCCCGTATCCCTCACTCTGACCCCCTCCTCCGTATCTCTCTCACTCTGACCCCCCCCCTCCCCCGTATCCCTCACTCTGACCCCCTCCCCCGTATCTCTCTCACTCTGACCCCCCCCCCGTATCTCTCTCACTCTGACCCCCCCCCCCCCGTATCCCTCACTCTGACCCCCTCCCCCGTATCCTTCACTCTGACCCCCCCCTCCCCCGTATCCCCCACACTCTGACCCCCTCCCCCGTATCCCTCACACTGACCCCCTCCCCCGTATCCCTCACTCTGACCCCCTCCCCCGTATCCCTCACACTGACCCCCTCCCCCGTATCCCTCACACTGACCCCCCTCCCCCGTATCCCTCACTCTGACCCCCTCCCCCGTATCTCTCTCACTCTGACCCCCCTCCCCCGTATCCCTCACTCTGACCCCCTCCCCCGTATCCCTCACTCTGACCCCCTCCCCCGTATCTCTCTCACTCTGACCCCCTCCCCCGTATCCCTCACTCTGACCCCCTCCCCCGTATCTCTCTCACTGTGACCCCCCTCCCCCGTATCCCTCACTCTGACCCCCTCCCCCGTATCCCTCACTCTGACCCCCTCCCCCGTATCTCTCTCACTCTGACCCCCCTCCCCCGTATCCCTCACTCTGACCCCCCCCTCCCCCGTATCCCTCACTCTGACCCCCTCCCCCGTATCTCTCTCACTCTGACCCCCCTCCCCCGTATCCCTCACTCTGACCCCCCCCTCCCCCGTATCCCTCACTCTGACCCCCTCCCCCGTATCTCTCTCACTCTGACCCCCTCCCCCGTATCCCTCACTCTGACCCCCCCCTCCCCCGTATCCCTCACTCTGACCCCCTCCCCCGTATCTCTCTCACTCTGACCCCCTCCCCCGTATCCCTCACTCTGACCCCCCTCCCCCGTATCCCTCACTCTGACCCCCTCCCCCGTATCCCTCACTCTGACCCCCCCCCCCGTATCTCTCTCACTCTGACCCCGTCCCCCGTATCCTTCACTCTGACCCCCCCCCCCTCCCCGTATCTCTCTCACTCTGACCCCCCCCCCTCCCCCGTATCCCTCACTCTGACCCCCCCTCCCCGTATCTCTCTCACTCTGACCCCCCTCCCCCGTATCTCTCTCACTCTGACCCCCCCCCCTCCCCCGTATCCCTCACTCTGACCCCCCCTCCCCGTATCTCTCTCACTCTGACCCCCCTCCCCCGTATCTCTCTCACTCTGACCCCCCCCCCTCCCCCGTATCCCTCACTCTGACCCCCCCTCCCCGTATCTCTCTCACTCTGACCCCCCTCCCCCGTATCTCTCTCACTCTGACCCCCCCCCCCTCCCCCGTATCCCTCACTCTGACCCCCCCTCCCCGTATCTCTCTCACTCTGACCCCCTCCCCCGTATCTCTCTCACACTGACCCCCCCCCTCCCCGTATCCCTCACTCTGACCCCCCCCTCCCCGTATCCCTCACTCTGACCCCCTCCCCCGTATCTCTCTCACTCTGACCCCCCTCCCCCGTATCCCTCACTCTGACCCCCCCTCCCCCGTATCCCTCACTCTGACCCCCTCCCCCGTATCTCTCTCACTCTGACCCCCTCCCCCGTATCCCTCACTCTGACCCCCTCCCCCGTATCCCTCACTCTGGCCCCCTCCCCCGTATCCCTCACTCTGACCCCCCCCCCCGTATCTCTCTCACTCTGACCCCGTCCCCCGTATCCTTCACTCTGACCCCCCCCCCCTCCCCCGTATCTCTCTCACTCTGACCCCCCCCCTCCCCGTATCCCTCACTCTGACCCCCCCTCCCCGTATCTCTCTCACTCTGACCCCCCTCCCCCGTATCTCTCTCACTCTGACCCCCCCCTCCCCCGTATCCCTCACTCTGACCCCCCCTCCCCGTATCTCTCTCACTCTGACCCCCCTCCCCCGTATCTCTCTCACTCTGACCCCCCCCCCCTCCCCGTATCCCTCACTCTGACCCCCCCCCCCCGTATCCCTCACTCTGACCCCCCCCCCCCCGTATCCCTCACTCTGACCCCCTCCCCCGTATCCCTCACTCTGACCCCCCCTCCCCGTATCTCTCTCACTCTGACCCCCCCCCTCCCCCGTATCCCTCACTCTGACCCCCTCCCCCGTATCTCTCTCACTCTGACCCCCTCCCCCGTATCCCTCACTCTGACCCCCCCCTCCCCCGTATCCTTCACTCTGACCCCCTCCCCCGTATCCCTCACTCTGACCCCCCCCGTATCCCTCACTCTGATCCCCTCCCCCGTATCCCTCACTCTGACCCCCCCCCTCCCCCGTATCCTTCACTCTGACCCTCTCCCCCGTATCTCTCTCACTCTGACCCCCTCCCCCGTATCCTTCACTCTGACCCCCTCCCCCGTATCCCTCACTCTGACCCCCCCCCGTATCCCTCACTCTGACCCCCTCCCCCGTATCCCTCACTCTGACCCCCCCCCCTCCCCCGTATCCCTCACTCTGACCCCCTCCCCCGTATCTCTCTCACTCTGACCCCCTCCCCCGTATCCCTCACTCTGAGCTGCTTCATGCCTCAGTTTTGGACTTTGTGGTAATGTGCGTTTTGTCTGATGCATCAGGAATCATGGTGTTTATTTTAAAAGGTTGTGTTGAAGTTCTTGGCAATGTTGAAATAGCTTCCAGGAGCTGTGAATGTTCAGATTTCGGGGAATGCTTTGAGACTCGGGAGACTTGTGCAAGCGCTTTGAGAATTGTACTTGAATTGTCGGCGCGCTGAACCGCAGACTCTCGTTGTGGGAGGGGTGTCCGTGAACAGTCCCGAGCTCGGAGTCGTGTGAATAATCCACGTAACTTTGGGTGGAGCTTGAAACTCCACCTTGCCATTCTGGACTGAGTTCCGATGAATCCCTCATTGTCCTCCTCTGCTCCTCGCTGCCTCTCATCTCTCCATCCCCCTCCTCATCCCACTTCCCTCACCTCCTCAAAGGATGGGTGTGCAGATTGTTTTCAGTCGTTGCGAATGTAACAAGGGGCCAGAGATAGAGGTGAGACTGTGGGACTCACTTCCAGGATTAGTGGGTGAGGTGACATCTGAAGAGTGGGTGAGACAGAGGCTTGGAGTTACAGAACATAGAACAGACAGTGCAGAAGGGGGCCATTCGGCCCATCGAGTCTGCACCGACCCACTTAAACCCTCACTTCCACCCTATCCCCGTAACCCAATAACCCCTCCTCACCTTTTTGGACACTAAGGGCACCTTATCATGGCCAATCCACCCAACCTTCATGTCTTTGGACTGTGGAAGGAAACCGGAGCACCCGGAGGAAACCCACGCAGACACGGGGAGGATGTGCAGACTCCGCACAGACAGTGACCCAGCGGGGAGTCGAACCTGGGACCCTGGAGCTGTGAAGCCACAGTGCTAACCACTTGTGCTACCGTGCTGCCCGTATGAGGTTGAAGTGTTGTGGAAGTAAAGAGGTTAAAAGGTTTTGGAACAGGGTAACTATGATTGGAACTGTGTGCTACTGGGGAGGGTAAAGGCCAACAATGGCTGGGCCCATAGCCATGTCTCTGTGCTTTACCCTCTGTATATGGACCTAACCAGTTCGCATTCACTCTGTCCAAAATCCCAATGGATTAATCTCCTTCCCATTCATTGTGTACAGGGGAAGGGGTTTGGGTCCCATTCATTCCCACTGTATGCAATCCCAATGGACTCAAACCCCTTCCCATTCACTTCCACTGTACACAATCCCAATGGATCAAACCCCTTCCCGTTCACTCCCACTGTACACAATCCCAATGGATCAAACCCCTTCCTGTTCACTCCTACTGTGCACAATCCCAATGGACTCAAACACCTTCCCGTTCACTCCCACTGTGCACAATCCCAATGGACCCAAACCCCTTCCCGTTCACTCCCACTGTCCACAATCCCAATGGACCCAAACCCCTTCCCGTTCACTCCCACTGTGCACAATCCCAATGGACCCAAACCCCTTCCCGTTCACTCCCACTGTGCACAATCCCAATGGACCCAAACCCCTTCCCGTTCACTCCCACTGTGCACAATCCCAATGGACCCAAACCCCTTCCCGTTCACTCCCACTGTGCACAATCCCAATGGACCCAAACCCCTTCCCGTTCACTCCCACTGTGCACAATCCCAATGGACCCAATCACCTTCCCGTTCACTCCCACTGTGCACAATCCCAATGGACCCAAACCCCTTCCCGTTCACTCCCACTGTGCACAATCCCAATGGACCCAAACCCCTTCCCGTTCACTCCCACTGTGCACAATCCCAATGGACCCAAACCCCTTCCCGTTCACTCCCACTGTACACAATCCCAACGGATCCAAACCCCTTCCCGTTCACTCCCACTGTGCACAATCCCAACGGATCCAAACCCCTTCCCATTCACTCCCACTGTACACAATCCCAATGGATCCAAACCCCTTCCCGTTCACTCCCACTGTGCACAATCCCAACGGATCCAAACCCCTTCCCATTCACTCCCACTGTACACAATCCCAATGGACCCAACCCCCTTCCTGTTCACTCCCACTGTGCACAATCCCAATGGACCCAAACCCCTTCCCGTTCACTCCCACTGTGCACAATCCCAATGGACCCAACCCCCTTCCTGTTCACTCCCACTGTGCACAATCCCAATGGAATAAACCCAATCCTCTTCCTCGTGCCTACTTGTCTATCAACGGGTGGCTGTTTGCTGATTGTTACCCAGTCTCTGCTGATAATCCCAGAGGGTTTAAAGGTCGAATCATTCCGTATAAATCTGACATTCTGCTTCCTGTTTTCTGCAGATTTTGTTGAAATGTTGTTGCTTTGTGAATGAGTAAATGGGCTCTGGGACAAGGATTAATAACCCAAGTTATTTTTAACAACTGTTTACGTGATTCCCAGCCAAGGAGCAAATACCTTCGCAAATGAGTCGCAAATCTGTCAGAGTTTAGATTCTGGTTTCACATCCTGCCTGAGGAGGAGGGGCTTGGGAATGTGGGACTAAATGTTTAACTGTATAACTACTCCTATCTTACCACTGCAGAAACACACAAATCTTTGTTAATATTTTTTATACTTCTCCTTTTTCACATTTTCTCCCCAATACGGTAAATGGAAGAGTCCTGGGGAAAATTGATGTACAGAGAGATCTGGGAGTTCAGGTCCATTGTACCCTGAAGGTGGCAACGCAGGTCGATAGAGTGGTCAAGAAGGCATACAGCATGCTTGCCTTCATCGGACGGGGTATTGAGTACAAGAGTTGGCAGGTCATGTTACAGTTGTATAGGACGTTGGTTAGGCCACATTTGGAATACTGCGTGCAGTTCTGGTCGCCACATTACCAGAAGGATGTGAGTGCTTGAGAGAGGGTGCAGAGGAGGTCCACCAGGATGTTGCCTGGTATGGAGGGTGCTAGCTATGAAGAAAGGTTGAGTAGATTAGGATTGTTTTCGTTGGAAAGACGGAGGTTGAGGGGGGACCTGATTGAGGTCTACAAAATTATGAGAGGTATGGACAGGGTGGATAGCAACAAGCTTTTTCCAAGAGTGGGGGTGTCAGTTACAAAGGGTCACGATTTCAAGGTGAGAGGGGGAATGTTTAAGGGAGATGTGCGTGGAAAGTTCTTTACGCAGAGGGTGGTGGGTGCCTGGAACGCTTTGCCAGCGGAGGTGGTAGAGGCGGGCACGATAGCATCATTCAAGATGCATCTAGACAGATATATGAACGGGCGGGGAACAGAGGGAAGTAGATCCTTGGAAAATAGGTGACAGGTTTAGATAAAGGACCTGAATCGGCGCAGGCTGGGAGGGCCGAAGGGCCTGTTCCTGTGCTGTAATTTTCTTTGCTCTTGTTCAATATACACCCAACAATAAACAATAATCAGTAACGAATGTAATGTCAATCCCCATATCAATAACAACGATCCCATCCTCCCACCAAACCCCCAGACATTAGCCCGCATGTTCACATAAACAAATGACAAAAAGGAATCCGGAATCACCCATAGTCACCATTAACACACACAGCCCCCCTCCCCCCAACTCTCCGAGCCCCCCCCAACCCCTCCTAATGTTCGATGTTATCCAGTTCTTGAAAGTGCATAATGAATAATGCCCATGAATTGTAGAACCCCTCCATCCTTCCCCTCAGTTCATACTTAACCTTCTCAAGAGTGAAGAATTCCAGCAGGTCCCCCCGCCACGCCAGGGTACAGGGTGGAGAGGTTGATCTCTACCCTAACAGGATCCGCCTTCGGGCGATCACTGAGGTGAAGGCTACAACATCTACCTCCGCACCCGTTTCCAACCCTGGCTGGTCCGACACCCCGAATACGGCCTCCCGGGGGCCCGGGTCCAGTTTCACATGCACCACCTGAGAGATTACCCGAAACAACTCCTTCGAGTAATCCTCCAGCTTTTATTATACACCAACCTTACTGCCTCCCCGGAACCCCACCCCCATCAACCGCACTGTCTCCCCGTAACCCCCACCAACCGCACCGTCTCCCCGTAACCCCCACCCCCACCAACCACACCGTCTTCCCGTAACCCCCACCCCCACCAATCGCACCGTCTCCCCGTAACCCCCAACCTCACCGTCTCCCCGTAACCCCCACCCCCACCAACCTCACCGTCTCCCCGTAACTCCCACCCCCACCAACCTCACCGTCTCCCCGTAACCCCCACCCCCACCAACCGCACCGTCTCCCCGTAACCCCCACCAACCTCACCGTCTCCCCGTAACTCCCACCCCCACCAACCTCACCGTCTCCCCGTAACCCCCACCCCCACCAACATCACAGTCTCCCCGTAACCCCCACCCCCACCAACTGCACCGTCTCCCCGTAACCCCCTCCCCCACCAACCTCACCGTCTCCCCGTAACTCCCACCCCCACCAACCGCACCGTCTCCCCGTAACTCCCAACCTCACCAACCTCACCGTCTCCCCGTAACTCCCACCCCCACCAACCGCACCGTCTCCCCGTAACCCCCTCCCCCACCAACCTCACCGTCTCCCCGTCACCCCCACCAACCTCACCGTCTCCCCGTAACCCCCACCCCCACCAACCGCACCGTCTCCCCGTAACTCCCACCCCCACCAACCGCACCGTCTCCCCGTAACCCCACCCCCACCAACCACACCGTCTCCCCGTAACCCCCACCCCCACCAACCTCACCGTCTCCCCGTAACCCCCACCCCCACCAACCGCACCGTCTTCCCGTAACCCCCAACCTCACCGTCTCCCCGTAACCCCCACCCCCACCAACCGCACCGTCTTCCCGTAACCCCCAACCGCACCGTCTCCCCGTAACTCCCACCCCCACCAACCTCACCGTCTCCCCGTAACTCCCACCCCCACCAACCGCACCGTCTTCCCGTAACCCCCAACCTCACCGTCTCCCCGTAACCCCCACCCCCACCAACCGCACCGTCTTCCCGTAACCCCCAACCTCACCGTCTGCCCGTAACCCCAACCCCCACCAACCTCACCGTCTCCCCGTAACTCCCACCCCCACCAACCGCACCGTCTCCCCGTAACCCCACCCCCACCAACCTCACCGTCTCCCCGTAACCCCCACCCCCACCAACCTCACCGTCTCCCCCTAACCCCACCCCCACCAACCGCACCGTCTCCCCGTAACTCCCAACCTCACCAACCTCACCATCTCCCCGTAACCCCCACCCCCACCAACCGCACCGTCTTCCCGTAACCCCCACCCCCACCAACCGCACCGTCTCCCCGTAACCCCCACACCCACCAACCTCACCGTCTCCCCGTAACCCCCACCAACCGCACCGTCTCCCCGTAACCCCCACCCCCACCAACCGCACCGTCTTCCCGTAACCCCCAACCTCACCGTCTCCCCGTAATCCCCACCCCCACCAACCTCACCATCTCCCCGTAACCCCCACCCCCACCAACCTCACCATCTCCCCGTAACCCCCACCCCCACCAATCGCACCGTCTCCCCGTAACCCCCAACCTCACCGTCTCCCCGTAACCCCCACCCCCACCAACCTCACCGTCTCCCCGTAACTCCCACCCCCACCAACCTCACCGTCTCCCCGTAACCCCCACCCCCACCAACCGCACCGTCTCCCCGTAACCCCCAACCTCACCGTCTCCCCGTAATCCCCACCCCCACCAACCTCACCGTCTCCCCGTAACTCCCACCCCCACCAACCGCACCGTCTCCCCGTAACCCCCACCCCCACCAACCTCACCGTCTCCCCGTAACCCCCACCCCCACCAACCGCACCGTCTCCCCGTAACCCCCACCCCCACCAACCTCACCGTCTCCCCGTAACTCCCACCCCCACCAACCGCACCGTCTCCCCGTAACCCCCACCCCCACCAACCTCACCAACTCCCCGTAACGCCCACCCCCACCAACCGCACCGTCTTCCCGTAACCCCCACCCCCACCAACCTCACCGTCTCCCCGTAACCCCCACCCCCACCAACCGCACCATCTCCCCGTAACGCCCAACCTCACCGTCTCCCCGTAACCCCCACCCCCACCAACCTCCCCGTCTCCCCGTAACTCCCACCCCCACCAACCTCACCGTCTCCCCGTAACCCCCAACCTCACCGTCTCCCCGTAACCCCCACCCCCACCAACCGCACCGTCTTCCCGTAACCCCCACCCCCACCAACCACACCGTCTCCCCGTAACCCCCACCCCCACCAACCGCACCGTCTCCCCGTAACTCCCACCCCCACCAACCTCACCGTCTCCCCGTAAGCCCCACCCCCACCAACCGCACCGTCTTCCCGTAACCCCCAACCTCACCGTCTCCCCGTAACCCCCACCCCCACCAACCGCACCGTCTTCCCGTAACCCCCAACCTCACCGTCTGCCCGTAACCCCCACCCCCACCAACCTCACCGTCTCCCCGTAACCCCCACCCCCACCAACCGCACCGTCTTCCCGTAACCCCCAACCTTACCGTCTCCCCGTAACCCCCACCCCCACCAACCGCACCGTCTCCCCGTAACTCCCAACCTCACCAACCTCACCATCTCCCCGTAACCCCCACCCCCACCAACCGCACCGTCTTCCCGTAACCCCCACCCCCACCAACCGCACCGTCTCCCCGTAACCCCCACACCCACCAACCTCACCGTCTCCCCGTAACCCCCACCAACCGCACCGTCTCCCCGTAACCCCCACCCCCACCAACCGCACCGTCTTCCCGTAACCCCCAACCTCACCGTCTCCCCGTAATCCCCACCCCCACCAACCGCACCGTCTTCCCGTAACCCCCAACCTCACCGTCTCCCCGTAATCCCCACCCCCACCAACCTCACCATCTCCCCGTAACCCCCACCCCCACCAACCTCACCATCTCCCCGTAACCCCCACCCCCACCAATCGCACCGTCTCCCCGTAACCCCCACCCCCACCAACCTCACCGTCTCCCCGTAACCCCCACCCCCACCAACCTCACCGTCTCCCCGTAACCCCAGCCCCACCAACCGCACCGTCTCCCCGTAACCCCCAACCTCACCGTCTCCCCGTAACCCCCACCCCCACCAATCGCACCGTCTCCCCGTAACCCCCAACCTCACCGTCTCCCCGTAACCCCCACCCCCACCAACCTCACCGTCTCCCCGTAACTCCCACCCCCACCAACCTCACCGTCTCCCCGTAACCCCCACCCCCACCAACCGCACCGTCTCCCCGTAACCCCCAACCTCACCGTCTCCCCGTAATCCCCACCCCCACCAACCTCACCGTCTCCCCGTAACTCCCACCCCCACCAACCGCACCGTCTCCCCGTAACCCCCACCCCCACCAACCTCACCGTCTCCCCGTAACCCCCACCCCCACCAACCGCACCGTCTCCCCGTAACCCCCACCCCCACCAACCTCACCGTCTCCCCGTAACTCCCACCCCCACCAACCGCACCGTCTCCCCGTAACCCCCACCCCCACCAACCTCACCAACTCCCCGTAACGCCCACCCCCACCAACCGCACCGTCTTCCCGTAACCCCCACCCCCACCAACCTCACCGTCTCCCCGTAACCCCCACCCCCACCAACCGCACCATCTCCCCGTAACGCCCAACCTCACCGTCTCCCCGTAACCCCCACCCCCACCAACCTCCCCGTCTCCCCGTAACTCCCACCCCCACCAACCTCACCGTCTCCCCGTAACCCCCAACCTCACCGTCTCCCCGTAACCCCCACCCCCACCAACCGCACCGTCTTCCCGTAACCCCCACCCCCACCAACCACACCGTCTCCCCGTAACCCCCACCCCCACCAACCGCACCGTCTCCCCGTAACTCCCACCCCCACCAACCTCACCGTCTCCCCGTAAGCCCCACCCCCACCAACCGCACCGTCTTCCCGTAACCCCCAACCTCACCGTCTCCCCGTAACCCCCACCCCCACCAACCGCACCGTCTTCCCGTAACCCCCAACCTCACCGTCTGCCCGTAACCCCCACCCCCACCAACCTCACCGTCTCCCCGTAACCCCCACCCCCACCAACCGCACCGTCTTCCCGTAACCCCCAACCTTACCGTCTCCCCGTAACCCCCACCCCCACCAACCGCACCGTCTCCCCGTAACTCCCAACCTCACCAACCTCACCATCTCCCCGTAACCCCCACCCCCACCAACCGCACCGTCTTCCCGTAACCCCCACCCCCACCAACCGCACCGTCTCCCCGTAACCCCCACACCCACCAACCTCACCGTCTCCCCGTAACCCCCACCAACCGCACCGTCTCCCCGTAACCCCCACCCCCACCAACCGCACCGTCTTCCCGTAACCCCCAACCTCACCGTCTCCCCGTAATCCCCACCCCCACCAACCGCACCGTCTTCCCGTAACCCCCAACCTCACCGTCTCCCCGTAATCCCCACCCCCACCAACCTCACCATCTCCCCGTAACCCCCACCCCCACCAACCTCACCATCTCCCCGTAACCCCCACCCCCACCAATCGCACCGTCTCCCCGTAACCCCCACCCCCACCAACCTCACCGTCTCCCCGTAACCCCCACCCCCACCAACCTCACCGTCTCCCCGTAACCCCAGCCCCACCAACCGCACCGTCTCCCCGTAACCCCCAACCTCACCGTCTCCCCGTAACCCCCACCCCCACCAACCGCACCGTCTCCCCGTAACCCCCAACCTCACCGTCTCCCCGTAATCCCCACCCCCACCAACCTCACCGTCTCCCCGTAACTCCCACCCCCACCAACCGCACCGTCTCCCCGTAACCCCCACCCCCACCAACCTCACCGTCTCCCCGTAACCCCCAACCTCACCGTCTCCCCGTAACTCCCACCCCCACCAACCGCACCGTCTCCCCGTAACTCCCACCCCCACCAACCGCACCGTCTTCCCGTAACCCCCACCAACCTCACCAACTCCCCGTAACCCCCACCCCCACCAACCGCACCGTCTTCCCGTAACCCCCAACCTCACCGTCTCCCCGTAACTCCCACCCCCACCAACCTCACCGTCTCCCCGTAACCCCCAACCTCACCGTCTCCCCGTAACCCCCACCCCCACCAACCGCACCGTCTTCCCGTAACCCCCACCCCCACCAACCACACCGTCTCCCCGTAACCCCCACCCCCACCAACCGCACCGTCTCCCCGTAACTCCCACCCCCACCAACCTCACCGTCTCCCCGTAACCCCCACCCCCACCAACCGCACCGTCTTCCCGTAACCCCCAACCTCACCGTCTCCCCGTAACCCCCACCCCCACCAACCGCACCGTCTTCCCGTAACCCCCAACCTCACCGTCTGCCCATAACCCCCACCCCCACCAACCTCACCGTCTCCCCGTAACTCCCACCCCCACCAACCGCACCGTCTCCCCGTAACCCCCACCCCCACCAACCTCACCATCTCCCCGTAACCCCCACCCCCACCAACCGCACCGTCTTCCCGTAACCCCCACCCCCACCAACCTCACCGTCTCCCCGTAACTCCCACCCCCACCAACCGCACCGTCTCCCCGTAACCCCCACCCCCACCAACCTCACCGTCTCCCCGTAACCCCCACCCCCACCAACCGCACCGTCTTCCCGTAACCCCGACCAACCTCACCAACTCCCCGTAACCCCCACCCCCACCAACCGCACCGTCTTCCCGTAACCCCCAACCTCACCGTCTTCCCGTAACCCCCACCCCCACCAACCGCACCATCTCCCCGTAACCCCCAACCTCACCGTCTCCCCGTAACCCCCACCCCCACCAACCTCCCCGTCTCCCCGTAACTCCCACCCCCCCCAACCTCACCGTCTCCCCGTAACCCCCAACCTCACCGTCTCCCCGTAACCCCCACCCCCACCAACCGCACCGTCTTCCCGTAACCCCCACCCCCACCAACCACACCGTCTCCCCGTAACCCCCACCCCCACCAACCGCACCGTCTCCCCGTAACTCCCACCCCCACCAACCTCACCGTCTCCCCGTAACCCCCACCCCCACCAACCGCACCGTCTTCCCGTAACCCCCAACCTCACCGTCTCCCCGTAACCCCCACCCCCACCAACCGCACCGTCTTCCCGTAACCCCCAACCTCACCGTCTGCCCGTAACCCCCACCCCCACCAACCACACCGTCTCCCCGTAACCCCCACCCCCACCAACCGCACCGTCTCCCCGTAACTCCCAACCTCACCAACCGCACCGTCTTCCCGTAACCCCCACCCCCACCAACCGCACCGTCTTCCCGTAACCCCCAACCTCACCGTCTCCCCGTAACTCCCACCCCCACCAACCTCACCGTCTCCCCGTAACCCCCAACCTCACCGTCTCCCCGTAACCCCCACCCCCACCAACCGCACCGTCTTCCCGTAACCCCCACCCCCACCAACCACACCGTCTCCCCGTAACCCCCACCCCCACCAACCGCACCGTCTCCCCGTAACTCCCACCCCCACCAACCTCACCGTCTCCCCGTAACCCCCACCCCCACCAACCGCACCGTCTTCCCGTAACCCCCAACCTCACCGTCTCCCCGTAACCCCCACCCCCACCAACCGCACCGTCTTCCCGTAACCCCCAACCTCACCGTCTGCCCATAACCCCCACCCCCACCAACCTCACCGTCTCCCCGTAACTCCCACCCCCACCAACCGCACCGTCTCCCCGTAACCCCCACCCCCACCAACCTCACCATCTCCCCGTAACCCCCACCCCCACCAACCGCACCGTCTTCCCGTAACCCCCACCCCCACCAACCTCACCGTCTCCCCGTAACTCCCACCCCCACCAACCGCACCGTCTCCCCGTAACCCCCACCCCCACCAACCTCACCGTCTCCCCGTAACCCCCACCCCCACCAACCGCACCGTCTTCCCGTAACCCCCACCAACCTCACCAACTCCCCGTAACCCCCACCCCCACCAACCGCACCGTCTTCCCGTAACCCCCAACCTCACCGTCTTCCCGTAACCCCCACCCCCACCAACCGCACCATCTCCCCGTAACCCCCAACCTCACCGTCTCCCCGTAACCCCCACCCCCACCAACCTCCCCGTCTCCCCGTAACTCCCACCCCCCCCAACCTCACCGTCTCCCCGTAACCCCCAACCTCACCGTCTCCCCGTAACCCCCACCCCCACCAACCGCACCGTCTTCCCGTAACCCCCACCCCCACCAACCACACCGTCTCCCCGTAACCCCCACCCCCACCAACCGCACCGTCTCCCCGTAACTCCCACCCCCACCAACCTCACCGTCTCCCCGTAACCCCCACCCCCACCAACCACACCGTCTCCCCGTAACCCCCACCCCCACCAACCGCACCGTCTCCCCGTAACTCCCACCCCCACCAACCTCACCGTCTCCCCGTAAGCCCCACCCCCACCAACCGCACCGTCTTCCCGTAACCCCCAACCTCACCGTCTCCCCGTAACCCCCACCCCCACCAACCGCACCGTCTTCCCGTAACCCCCAACCTCACCGTCTGCCCGTAACCCCCACCCCCACCAACCTCACCGTCTCCCCGTAACCCCCACCCCCACCAACCGCACCGTCTTCCCGTAACCCCCAACCTTACCGTCTCCCCGTAACCCCCACCCCCACCAACCGCACCGTCTCCCCGTAACTCCCAACCTCACCATCTCCCCGTAACCCCCACCCCCACCAACCGCACCGTCTTCCCGTAACCCCCACCCCCACCAACCGCACCGTCTCCCCGTAACCCCCACACCCACCAACCTCACCGTCTCCCCGTAACCCCCACCAACCGCACCGTCTCCCCGTAACCCCCACCCCCACCAACCGCACCGTCTTCCCGTAACCCCCAACCTCACCGTCTCCCCGTAATCCCCACCCCCACCAACCGCACCGTCTTCCCGTAACCCCCAACCTCACCGTCTCCCCGTAATCCCCACCCCCACCAACCTCACCATCTCCCCGTAACCCCCACCCCCACCAATCGCACCGTCTCCCCGTAACCCCCACCCCCACCAACCTCACCGTCTCCCCGTAACCCCCACCCCCACCAACCTCACCGTCTCCCCGTAACCCCAGCCCCACCAACCGCACCGTCTCCCCGTAACCCCCAACCTCACCGTCTCCCCGTAACCCCCACCCCCACCAACCGCACCGTCTCCCCGTAACCCCCAACCTCACCGTCTCCCCGTAATCCCCACCCCCACCAACCTCACCGTCTCCCCGTAACTCCCACCCCCACCAACCGCACCGTCTCCCCGTAACCCCCACCCCCACCAACCTCACCGTCTCCCCGTAACCCCCAACCTCACCGTCTCCCCGTAACTCCCACCCCCACCAACCGCACCGTCTCCCCGTAACTCCCACCCCCACCAACCGCACCGTCTTCCCGTAACCCCCACCAACCTCACCAACTCCCCGTAACCCCCACCCCCACCAACCGCACCGTCTTCCCGTAACCCCCAACCTCACCGTCTCCCCGTAACTCCCACCCCCACCAACCTCACCGTCTCCCCGTAACCCCCAACCTCACCGTCTCCCCGTAACCCCCACCCCCACCAACCGCACCGTCTTCCCGTAACCCCCACCCCCACCAACCACACCGTCTCCCCGTAACCCCCACCCCCACCAACCGCACCGTCTCCCCGTAACTCCCACCCCCACCAACCTCACCGTCTCCCCGTAACCCCCACCCCCACCAACCGCACCGTCTTCCCGTAACCCCCAACCTCACCGTCTCCCCGTAACCCCCACCCCCACCAACCGCACCGTCTTCCCGTAACCCCCAACCTCACCGTCTGCCCATAACCCCCACCCCCACCAACCTCACCGTCTCCCCGTAACTCCCACCCCCACCAACCGCACCGTCTCCCCGTAACCCCCACCCCCACCAACCTCACCGTCTCCCCGTAACTCCCACCCCCACCAACCGCACCGTCTCCCCGTAACCCCCACCCCCACCAACCTCACCGTCTCCCCGTAACCCCCACCCCCACCAACCGCACCGTCTTCCCGTAACCCCCACCAACCTCACCAACTCCCCGTAACCCCCACCCCCACCAACCGCACCGTCTTCCCGTAACCCCCAACCTCACCGTCTTCCCGTAACCCCCACCCCCACCAACCGCACCATCTCCCCGTAACCCCCAACCTCACCGTCTCCCCGTAACCCCCACCCCCACCAACCTCCCCGTCTCCCCGTAACTCCCACCCCCCCCAACCTCACCGTCTCCCCGTAACCCCCAACCTCACCGTCTCCCCGTAACCCCCACCCCCACCAACCGCACCGTCTTCCCGTAACCCCCACCCCCACCAACCACACCGTCTCCCCGTAACCCCCACCCCCACCAACCGCACCGTCTCCCCGTAACTCCCACCCCCACCAACCTCACCGTCTCCCCGTAACCCCCACCCCCACCAACCGCACCGTCTTCCCGTAACCCCCAACCTCACCGTCTCCCCGTAACCCCCACCCCCACCAACCGCACCGTCTTCCCGTAACCCCCAACCTCACCGTCTGCCCGTAACCCCCACCCCCACCAACCACACCGTCTCCCCGTAACCCCCACCCCCACCAACCGCACCGTCTCCCCGTAACTCCCAACCTCACCAACCGCACCGTCTTCCCGTAACCCCCACCCCCACCAACCGCACCGTCTTCCCGTAACCCCCACCCCCACCAACCGCACCGTCTCCCCGTAACCCCCACCAACCGCACCGTCTTCCCGTAACCCCCAACCTCACCGTCTCCCCGTAATCCCCACCCCCACCAACCTCACCATCTCCCCGTAACCCCCACCCCCACCAACCTCACCATCTCCCCGTTACCCCCACCCCCACCAATCGCACCGTCTCCCCGTAACCCCCAACCTCACCGTCTCCCCGTAACCCCCACCCCCACCAACCTCACCGTCTCCCCGTAACTCCCACCCCCACCAACCTCACCATCTCCCCGTAACCCCCACCCCCACCAACCTCACCGTCTCCCCGTAACCCCCACCCCCACCAACCGCACTGTCTCCCCGTAACCCCCAACCTCACCGTCTCCCCGTAACCCCCACCCCCACCAACCTCACCGTCTCCCCGTAACTCCCACCCCCACCAACCGCACCGTCTTCCCGTAACCCCCACCCCCACCAACCTCACCGTCTCCCCGTAACCCCCACCCCCACCAACCGCACCGTCTTCCCGTAACCCCCACCCCCACCAACCGCACCGTCTCCCCGTAACCCCCACCCCCACCAACCGCACCGTCTTCCCGTAACTCCCACCCCCACCAACCGCACCGTCTTCCCGTAACCCCCACCCCCACCAACCGCACCGTCTTCCCGTAACCCCCAACCTCACCGTCTCCCCGTAACCCCCACCCCCACCAACCTCACCGTCTCCCCGTAACTCCCACCCCCACCAACCTCACCAACTCCCCGTAACCCCCACCAACCGCACCGTCTTCCCGTAACCCCCAACCTCACCGTCTCCCCGTAACCCCCACCAACCGCACCGTCTTCCCGTAACCCCCACCCCCACCAACCACACCGTCTCCCCGTAACCCCCACCCCCACCAAGCGCACCGTCTCCCCGTAACTCCCACCCCCACCAACCTCACCGTCTCCCCGTAACCCCCACCCCCACCAACCTCACCGTCTCCCCGTAACCCCCACCCCCACCAACCGCACCGTCTTCCCGTAACCCCCAACCTCACCGTCTCCCCGTAACCCCCACCCCCACCAACCTTACCGTCTCCCCGTAACCCCCACCCCCACCAACCTCACCGTCTCCCTGTAACCCCCACCCCCACCAACCTCACCGTCTCCCCGTAACCCCCACCCCCACCAACCTCACCATCTCCCCGTAACTCCCACCCCCACCAACCGCACCGTCTTCCCGTAACCCCCAACCTCACCGTCTGCCCGTAACCCCGTAACCCCCACCAACCTCACCGTCTCCCCGTAACTCCCACACCCACCAACCCCACCGTCTCCCCGTAACCCCCACCCCCACCAACCTTACCGTCTCCCCGTAACCCCCACCCCCACCAATCGCACCGTCTCCCCGTAACCCCCAACCTCACCGTCTCCCCGTAACCCCCACCCCCACCAACCGCACCGTCTCCCCGTAACCCCCAACCTCACCGTCTCCCCGTAACCCCCACCCCCACCAACCTCACCAACTCCCCGTAACCCCCACCCCCACCAACCGCACCGTCTTCCCGTAACCCCCACCCCCACCAACCTCACCGTCTCCCCGTAACCCCCACCAACCGCACCGTCTTCCCGTAACCCCCACCCCCACCAACCACACCGTCTCCCCGTAACCCCCACCCCCACCAACCGCACCGTCTCCCCGTAACTCCCACCCCCACCAACCTCACCGTCTCCCCGTAACCCCCACCCCCACCAACCGCACCGTCTTCCCGTAACCCCCAACCTCACCGTCTCCCCGTAACCCCCACCCCCACCAACCGCACCGTCTTCCCGTAACCCCCAACCTCACCGTCTGCCCATAACCCCCACCCCCACCAACCTCACCGTCTCCCCGTAACTCCCACCCCCACCAACCGCACCGTCTCCCCGTAACTCCCAACCTCACCAACCTCACCATCTCCCCGTAACCCCCACCCCCACCAACCGCACCGTCTTCCCGTAACCCCCACCCCCACCAACCTCACCGTCTCCCCGTAACTCCCACCCCCACCAACCGCACCGTCTCCCCGTAACCCCCACCCCCACCAACCTCACCGTCTCCCCGTAACCCCCACCCCCACCAACCGCACCGTCTTCCCGTAACCCCCACCAACCTCACCAACTCCCCGTAACCCCCACCCCCACCAACCGCACCGTCTTCCCGTAACCCCCAACCTCACCGTCTTCCCGTAACCCCCACCAACCGCACCATCTCCCCGTAACCCCCAACCTCACCGTCTCCCCGTAACCCCCACCCCCACCAACCTCCCCGTCTCCCCGTAACTCCCACCCCCCCAACCTCACCGTCTCCCCGTAACCCCCAACCTCACCGTCTCCCCGTAATCCCCACCCCCACCAACCGCACCGTCTTCCCGTAACCCCCACCCCCACCAACCACACCGTCTCCCCGTAACCCCCACCCCCACCAACCGCACCGTCTCCCCGTAACTCCCACCCCCACCAACCTCACCGTCTCCCCGTAACCCCCACCCCCACCAACCGCACCGTCTTCCCGTAACCCCCAACCTCACCGTCTCCCCGTAACCCCCACCCCCACCAACCGCACCGTCTTCCCGTAACCCCCAACCTCACCGTCTGCCCGTAACCCCCACCCCCACCAACCGCACCGTCTCCCCGTAACTCCCAACCTCACCAACCTCACCATCTCCCCGTAACCCCCACCCCCACCAACCGCACCGTCTTCCCGTAACCCCCACCCCCACCAACCGCACCGTCTTCCCGTAACCCCCACCCCCACCAACCGCACCGTCTCCCCGTAACCCCCAACCTCACCGTCTCCCCGTAACCCCCACCCCCACCAACCTCACCGTCTCCCCGTAACTCCCACCCCCACCAACCTCACCGTCTCCCCGTAACCCCCAACCTCACCGTCTCCCCGTAACCCCCACCCCCACCAACCACACCGTCTCCCCGTAACTCCCACCCCCACCAACCTCACCGTCTCCCCGTAACCCCCAACCGCACCGTCTTCCCGTAACCCCCACCCCCACCAACCGCACCGTCTTCCCGTAACCCCCAACCTCACCGTCTCCCCGTAATCCCCACCCCCACCAACCTCACCATCTCCCCGTAACCCCCACCCCCACCAACCTCACCATCTCCCCGTTACCCCCACCCCCACCAATCGCACCGTCTCCCCGTAACCCCCAACCTCACCGTCTCCCCGTAACCCCCACCCCCACCAACCTCACCGTCTCCCCGTAACTCCCACCCCCACCAACCTCACCATCTCCCCGTAACCCCCACCCCCACCAACCTCACCGTCTCCCCGTAACCCCCACCCCCACCAACCGCACCGTCTCCCCGTAACCCCCAACCTCACCGTCTCCCCGTAACCCCCACCCCCACCAACCTCACCGTCTCCCCGTAACTCCCACCCCCACCAACCGCACCGTCTTCCCGTAACCCCCACCCCCACCAACCTCACCGTCTCCCCGTAACCCCCACCCCCACCAACCGCACCGTCTTCCCGTAACCCCCACCAACCTCACCAACTCCCCGTAACCCTCACCCCCACCAACCGCACCGTCTTCCCGTAACCCCCAACCTCACCGTCTTCCCGTAACCCCCACCCCCACCAACCGCACCATCTCCCCGTAACCCCCAACCTCACCGTCTCCCCGTAACCCCCACCCCCACCAACCTCACCGTCTCCCCGTAACTCCCAACCTCACCGTCTCCCCGTAACCCCCACCCCCACCAACCTCACCGTCTCCCCGTAACTCCCAACCTCACCGTCTTCCCGTAACCCCCACCCCCACCAACCGCACCATCTCCCCGTAACCCCCAACCTCACCGTCTCCCCGTGACCTCCACCCCCACCAACCACACCGTCTTCCCGTAACCCCCACCCCCACCAACCACACAGTCTCCCCGTAACCCCCACCCCCACCAACCGCACCGTCTTCCCGTAACCCCCAACCTCACCGTCTCCCCGTAACCCCCACCCCCACCAACCGCACCGTCTTCCCGTAACCCCCAACCTCACCGTCTGCCCGTAACCCCCACCCCCACCAACCTTACCGTCTCCCCGTAACTCCCACCCCCACCAACCGCACCGTCTCCCCGTAACTCCCAACCTCACCATCTCCCCGTAACCCCCACCCCCACACAACCGCACCGTCTTCCCGTAACCCCCACCCCCACCAACCGCACCGTCTCCCCGTAACCCCCACCAACCGCACCGTCTCCCAGTAACCCCCACCCACACCAACCGCACCGTCTTCCCGTAACCCCCAACCTCACCGTCTCCCCGTAACCCCCACCCCCACCAACCTCACCGTCTCCCCGTAACTCCCACCCCCACCAACCGCACCGTCTCCCCGTAACCCCCAACCGCACCAACCTCACCGTCTCCCCGTAATCCCCACCCCCACCAACCTCACCATCTCCCCGTAACCCCCACCCCACCAACCTCACCATCTCCCCGTAACCCCCACCCCCACCAATCGCACCGTCTCCCCGTAACCCCCAACCTCACCGTCTCCCCGTAATCCCCACCCCCACCAACCTCACCATCTCCCCGTAACCCCCAACCTCACCGTCTCCCCGTAACCCCACCCCCACCAATCGCACCGTCTCCCCGTAACCCCCAACCTCACCGTCTCCCCGTAACTCCCACCCCCACCAACCGCACCGTCTCCCCGTAACCCCCACCCCCACCAACCTCACCGTCTCCCCGTAACCCCCACCCCCACCAACCGCACCGTCTTCCCGTAACCCCCACCAACCTCACCAACTCCCCGTAACCCCCACCCCCACCAACCGCACCGTCCTCCCGCAACCCCCAACCTCACCGTCTTCCCGTAACCCCCACCCCCACCAACCGCACCATCTCCCCGTAACCCCCAATCTCACCGTCTCCCCGTAACTCCCACCCCCACCAACCTCACCGTCTCCCCGTAACTCCCACCCCCACCAACCTCACCGTCTCCCCGTAACCCCCAACCTCACCGTCTCCCCGTGACCCCCACCCCCACCAACCTCACCGTCTCCCCGTAATCCCCACCCCCACCAACCGCACCGTCTTCCCGTAACCCCCACCCCCACCAACCTCACCGTCTCCCCGTAACCCCCACACCCACCAATCGCACCGTCTCCCCGTAACCCCCAACCTCACCGTCTCCCCGTAACTCCCACCCCCACCAACCTCACCGTCTCCCCGTAACCCCCAACCTCACCGTCTCCCCGTAACCCCCACCCCCACCAACCGCACCGTCTTCCCGTAACCCCCACCCCCACCAACCACACCGTCTCCCCGTAACCCCCACCCCCACCAACCGCACCGTCTCCCCGTAACTCCCACCCCCACCAACCTCACCGTCTCCCCGTAACCCCCACCCCCACCAACCGCACCGTCTTCCCGTAACCCCCAACCTCACCGTCTCCCCGTAACCCCCACCCCCACCAACCGCACCGTCTTCCCGTAACCCCCAACCTCACCGTCTGCCCGTAACCCCCACCCCCACCAACCGCACCGTCTCCCCGTAACTCCCAACCTCACCAACCTCACCATCTCCCCGTAACCCCCACCCCCACCAACCGCACCGTCTTCCCGTAACCCCCACCCCCACCAACCGCACCGTCTTCCCGTAACCCCCACCCCCACCAACCGCACCGTCTCCCCGTAACCCCCAACCTCACCGTCTCCCCGTAACCCCCACCCCCACCAACCTCACCGTCTCCCCGTAACTCCCACCCCCACCAACCTCACCGTCTCCCCGTAACCCCCAACCTCACCGTCTCCCCGTAACCCCCACCCCCACCAACCACACCGTCTCCCCGTAACTCCCACCCCCACCAACCTCACCGTCTCCCCGTAACCCCCAACCGCACCGTCTTCCCGTAACCCCCACCCCCACCAACCGCACCGTCTTCCCGTAACCCCCAACCTCACCGTCTCCCCGTAATCCCCACCCCCACCAACCTCACCATCTCCCCGTAACCCCCACCCCCACCAACCTCACCATCTCCCCGTTACCCCCACCCCCACCAATCGCACCGTCTCCCCGTAACCCCCAACCTCACCGTCTCCCCGTAACCCCCACCCCCACCAACCTCACCGTCTCCCCGTAACTCCCACCCCCACCAACCTCACCATCTCCCCGTAACCCCCACCCCCACCAACCTCACCGTCTCCCCGTAACCCCCACCCCCACCAACCGCACCGTCTCCCCGTAACCCCCAACCTCACCGTCTCCCCGTAACCCCCACCCCCACCAACCTCACCGTCTCCCCGTAACTCCCACCCCCACCAACCGCACCGTCTTCCCGTAACCCCCACCCCCACCAACCTCACCGTCTCCCCGTAACCCCCACCAACCGCACCGTCTTCCCGTAACCCCCACCAACCTCACCAACTCCCCGTAACCCCCACCCCCACCAACCGCACCGTCTTCCCGTAACCCCCAACCTCACCGTCTTCCCGTAACCCCCACCCCCACCAACCGCACCATCTCCCCGTAACCCCCAACCTCACCGTCTCCCCGTAACCCCCACCCCCACCAACCTCACCGTCTCCCCGTAACTCCCAACCTCACCGTCTCCCCGTAACCCCCACCCCCACCAACCTCACCGTCTCCCCGTAACTCCCAACCTCACCGTCTTCCCGTAACCCCCACCCCCACCAACCGCACCATCTCCCCGTAACCCCCAACCTCACCGTCTCCCCGTGACCCCCACCCCCACCAACCACACCGTCTTCCCGTAACCCCCACCCCCACCAACCACACCGTCTCCCCGTAACCCCCACCCCCACCAACCGCACCGTCTTCCCGTAACCCCCAACCTCACCGTCTCCCCGTAACCCCCACCCCCACCAACCGCACCGTCTTCCCGTAACCCCCAACCTCACCGTCTCCCCGTAACTCCCACCCCCACCAACCTCACCGTCTCCCCGTAACCCCCAACCTCACCGTCTCCCCGTAACCCCCACCCCCACCAACCGCACCGTCTTCCCGTAACCCCCACCCCCACCAACCACACCGTCTCCCCGTAACCCCCACCCCCACCAACCGCACCGTCTCCCCGTAACTCCCACCCCCACCAACCTCACCGTCTCCCCGTAACCCCCACCCCCACCAACCGCACCGTCTTCCCGTAACCCCCAACCTCACCGTCTCCCCGTAACCCCCACCCCCACCAACCGCACCGTCTTCCCGTAACCCCCAACCTCACCGTCTGCCCGTAACCCCCACCCCCACCAACCGCACCGTCTCCCCGTAACTCCCAACCTCACCAACCTCACCATCTCCCCGTAACCCCCACCCCCACCAACCGCACCGTCTTCCCGTAACCCCCACCCCCACCAACCGCACCGTCTTCCCGTAACCCCCACCCCCACCAACCGCACCGTCTCCCCGTAACCCCCAACCTCACCGTCTCCCCGTAACCCCCACCCCCACCAACCTCACCGTCTCCCCGTAACTCCCACCCCCACCAACCTCACCGTCTCCCCGTAACCCCCAACCTCACCGTCTCCCCGTAACCCCCACCCCCACCAACCACACCGTCTCCCCGTAACTCCCACCCCCACCAACCTCACCGTCTCCCCGTAACCCCCAACCGCACCGTCTTCCCGTAACCCCCACCCCCACCAACCGCACCGTCTTCCCGTAACCCCCAACCTCACCGTCTCCCCGTAATCCCCACCCCCACCAACCTCACCATCTCCCCGTAACCCCCACCCCCACCAACCTCACCATCTCCCCGTTACCCCCACCCCCACCAATCGCACCGTCTCCCCGTAACCCCCAACCTCACCGTCTCCCCGTAACCCCCACCCCCACCAACCTCACCGTCTCCCCGTAACTCCCACCCCCACCAACCTCACCATCTCCCCGTAACCCCCACCCCCACCAACCTCACCGTCTCCCCGTAACCCCCACCCCCACCAACCGCACCGTCTCCCCGTAACCCCCAACCTCACCGTCTCCCCGTAACCCCCACCCCCACCAACCTCACCGTCTCCCCGTAACTCCCACCCCCACCAACCGCACCGTCTTCCCGTAACCCCCACCCCCACCAACCTCACCGTCTCCCCGTAACCCCCACCCCCACCAACCGCACCGTCTTCCCGTAACCCCCACCAACCTCACCAACTCCCCGTAACCCCCACCCCCACCAACCGCACCGTCTTCCCGTAACCCCCAACCTCACCGTCTTCCCGTAACCCCCACCCCCACCAACCGCACCATCTCCCCGTAACCCCCAACCTCACCGTCTCCCCGTAACCCCCACCCCCACCAACCTCACCGTCTCCCCGTAACTCCCAACCTCACCGTCTCCCCGTAACCCCCACCCCCACCAACCTCACCGTCTCCCCGTAACTCCCAACCTCACCGTCTTCCCGTAACCCCCACCCCCACCAACCGCACCATCTCCCCGTAACCCCCAACCTCACCGTCTCCCCGTGACCCCCACCCCCACCAACCACACCGTCTTCCCGTAACCCCCACCCCCACCAACCACACCGTCTCCCCGTAACCCCCACCCCCACCAACCGCACCGTCTTCCCGTAACCCCCAACCTCACCGTCTCCCCGTAACCCCCACCCCCACCAACCGCACCGTCTTCCCGTAACCCCCAACCTCACCGTCTGCCCGTAACCCCCACCCCCACCAACCTTACCGTCTCCCCGTAACTCCCACCCCCACCAACCGCACCGTCTCCCCGTAACTCCCAACCTCACCATCTCCCCGTAACCCCCACAACCGCACCGTCTTCCCGTAACCCCCACCCCCACCAACCGCACCGTCTCCCCGTAACCCCCACCAACCGCACCGTCTCCCAGTAACCCCCACCCACACCAACCGCACCGTCTTCCCGTAACCCCCAACCTCACCGTCTCCCCGTAACCCCCACCCCCACCAACCTCACCGTCTCCCCGTAACTCCCACCCCCACCAACCGCACCGTCTCCCCGTAACCCCCACCCCCACCAACCGCACCGTCTTCCCGTAACCCCCACCAACCTCACCAACTCCCCGTAACCCCCACCCCCACCAACCGCACCGTCTTCCCGCAACCCCCAACCTCACCGTCTTCCCGTAACCCCCACCCCCACCAACCGCACCATCTCCCCGTAACCCCCAATCTCACCGTCTCCCCGTAACTCCCACCCCCACCAACCTCACCGTCTCCCCGTAACTCCCACCCCCACCAACCTCACCGTCTCCCCGTAACCCCCAACCTCACCGTCTCCCCGTGACCCCCACCCCCACCAACCTCACCGTCTCCCCGTAATCCCCACCCCCACCAACCGCACCGTCTTCCCGTAACCCCCACCCCCACCAACCTCACCGTCTCCCCGTAACCCCCACCCCCACCAATCGCACCGTCTCCCCGTAACCCCCAACCTCACCGTCTCCCCGTAACTCCCACCCCCACCAACCTCACCGTCTCCCCGTAACCCCCACCCCCACCAACCTCACCGTCTCCCCGTAACTCCCACCCCCACCAACCTCACCGTCTCCCCGTAACCCCCAACCTCACCGTCTCCCCGTAACTCCCACCCCCACCAACCGCACCATCTCCCCGTAACCCCCACCAACCGCACCGTCTCCCCGTAACCCCCACCAACCGCACCGTCTCCCCGTAACCCCCACCCCCACCAACCGCACCGTCTACCCGTAACCCCCAATCTCACCGTCTCCCCGTAATCCCCACCCCCACCAACCGCACCGTCTTCCCGTAACCCCCACCCCCACCAACCGCACCGTCTCCCCGTAACCCCCAACCTCACCGTCTCCCCGTAACCCCCACCCCCACCAACCGCACCGTCTTCCCGTAACCCCCACCCCCACCAATCGCACCGTCTCCCCGTAACCCCCAACCTCACCGTCTCCCCGTAACCCCCACCCCCACCAACCTCACCGTCTCCCCGTAACTCCCACCCCCACCAACCTCACCATCTCCCCGTAACCCCCACCCCCACCAACCTCACCGTCTCCCCGTAACCCCCAACCTCACCGTCTCCCCGCAACCCCCACCCCCACCAACCTCACCGTCTCCCCGTAACCCCCAACCTCACCGTCTCCCCGTAACCCCCACCCCCACCAACCTCACCGTCTCCCCGTAACTCCCACCCCCACCAACCGCACCGTCTCCCCGTAACCCCCACCCCCACCAACCGCACCGTCTCCCCGTAACCCCCACTCCCACCAACCTCACCGTCTCCCCGTAACTCCCACACCCACCAACCTCACCATCTCCCCGTAACCCCCACCCCCACCAACCTCACCGTCTCCCCGTAACTCCCACACCCACCAACCTCACCGTCTTCCCGTAACCCCCACCCCCACCAACCTCACCGTCTCCCCGTAACTCCCACCCCCACCAACCTCACCGTCTCCCCGTAACTCCCACCCCCACCAACCTCACCATCTCCGCGTCACCCCCACCAACCGCACCGTCTCCCCGTAACCCCCACCCCCGCCAACCTCACCGTCTCCCCGTATCCCCACCCCCACCAACCTCACCATCTCCCCGTAACTCCCACCCCCACCAACCTCACCGTCTCCCCGTAACTCCCACCCCCACCAACCTCACCGTCTTCCCGTAACCCCCACCCCCACCAACCGCACCATCTCCCCGTCACCCCCACCAACCGCACCGTCTCCCCGTAACCCCCACCCCCACCAACCTCACCGTCTCCCCGTAACTCCCACACCCACCAACCTCACCGTCTCCCCGTAACCCCCACCCCCACCAACCGCACCGTCTCCCCGTAACCCCCACCCCCACCAACCGCACCGTCTTCCCGTAACCCCCAACCTCACCGTCTCCCCGTAACCCCCACCCCCACCAACCGCACCGTCTTCCCGTAACCCCCAACCTCACCGTCTGCCCGTAACCCCCACCCCCACCAACCTTACCGTCTCCCCGTAACTCCCACCCCCACCAACCGCACCGTCTCCCCGTAACTCCCAACCTCACCATCTCCCCGTAACCCCCACAACCGCACCGTCTTCCCGTAACCCCCACCCCCACCAACCGCACCGTCTCCCCGTAACCCCCACCAACCGCACCGTCTCCCAGTAACCCCCACCCACACCAACCGCACCGTCTTCCCGTAACCCCCAACCTCACCGTCTCCCCGTAACCCCCACCCCCACCAACCTCACCGTCTCCCCGTAACTCCCACCCCCACCAACCGCACCGTCTCCCCGTAACCCCCACCCCCACCAACCGCACCGTCTTCCCGTAACCCCCACCAACCTCACCAACTCCCCGTAACCCCCACCCCCACCAACCGCACCGTCTTCCCGCAACCCCCAACCTCACCGTCTTCCCGTAACCCCCACCCCCACCAACCGCACCATCTCCCCGTAACCCCCAATCTCACCGTCTCCCCGTAACTCCCACCCCCACCAACCTCACCGTCTCCCCGTAACTCCCACCCCCACCAACCTCACCGTCTCCCCGTAACCCCCAACCTCACCGTCTCCCCGTGACCCCCACCCCCACCAACCTCACCGTCTCCCCGTAATCCCCACCCCCACCAACCGCACCGTCTTCCCGTAACCCCCACCCCCACCAACCTCACCGTCTCCCCGTAACCCCCACCCCCACCAATCGCACCGTCTCCCCGTAACCCCCAACCTCACCGTCTCCCCGTAACTCCCACCCCCACCAACCTCACCGTCTCCCCGTAACCCCCACCCCCACCAACCTCACCGTCTCCCCGTAACTCCCACCCCCACCAACCTCACCGTCTCCCCGTAACCCCCAACCTCACCGTCTCCCCGTAACTCCCACCCCCACCAACCGCACCGTCTCCCCGTAACCCCCACCAACCGCACCGTCTCCCCGTAACCCCCACCAACCGCACCGTCTCCCCGTAACCCCCACCCCCACCAACCGCACCGTCTACCCGTAACCCCCAATCTCACCGTCTCCCCGTAATCCCCACCCCCACCAACCGCACCGTCTTCCCGTAACCCCCACCCCCACCAACCGCACCGTCTCCCCGTAACCCCCAACCTCACCGTCTCCCCGTAACCCCCACCCCCACCAACCGCACCGTCTTCCCGTAACCCCCACCCCCACCAATCGCACCGTCTCCCCGTAACCCCCAACCTCACCGTCTCCCCGTAACCCCCACCCCCACCAACCTCACCGTCTCCCCGTAACTCCCACCCCCACCAACCTCACCGTCTCCCCGTAACCCCCAACCTCACCGTCTCCCCGCAACCCCCACCCCCACCAACCTCACCGTCTCCCCGTAACCCCCAACCTCACCGTCTCCCCGTAACCCCCACCCCCACCAACCTCACCGTCTCCCCGTAACTCCCACCCCCACCAACCGCACCGTCTCCCCGTAACCCCCACCCCCACCAACCGCACCGTCTCCCCGTAACCCCCACTCCCACCAACCTCACCGTCTCCCCGTAACTCCCACACCCACCAACCTCACCATCTCCCCGTAACCCCCACCCCCACCAACCTCACCGTCTCCCCGTAACTCCCACACCCACCAACCTCACCGTCTTCCCGTAACCCCCACCCCCACCAACCTCACCGTCTCCCCGTAACTCCCACCCCCACCAACCTCACCGTCTCCCCGTAACTCCCACCCCCACCAACCTCACCATCTCCGCGTCACCCCCACCAACCGCACCGTCTCCCCGTAACCCCCACCCCCGCCAACCTCACCGTCTCCCCGTATCCCCACCCCCACCAACCTCACCATCTCCCCGTAACTCCCACCCCCACCAACCTCACCGTCTCCCCGTAACTCCCACCCCCACCAACCTCACCGTCTTCCCGTAACCCCCACCCCCACCAACCGCACCATCTCCCCGTCACCCCCACCAACCGCACCGTCTCCCCGTAACCCCCACCCCCACCAACCTCACCGTCTCCCCGTAACTCCCACACCCACCAACCTCACCGTCTCCCCGTAACCCCCACCCCCACCAACCGCACCGTCTCCCCGTAACTCCCACCCCCACCAACCTCACCGTCTCCCCGTAACCCCCACCCCCACCAACCGCACCGTCTTCCCGTAACCCCCAACCTCACCGTCTCCCCGTAACCCCCACCCCCACCAACCGCACCGTCTTCCCGTAACCCCCAACCTCACCGTCTGCCCGTAACCCCCACCCCCACCAACCGCACCGTCTCCCCGTAACTCCCAACCTCACCAACCTCACCATCTCCCCGTAACCCCCACCCCCACCAACCGCACCGTCTTCCCGTAACCCCCACCCCCACCAACCGCACCGTCTTCCCGTAACCCCCACCCCCACCAACCGCACCGTCTCCCCGTAACCCCCAACCTCACCGTCTCCCCGTAACCCCCACCCCCACCAACCTCACCGTCTCCCCGTAACTCCCACCCCCACCAACCTCACCGTCTCCCCGTAACCCCCAACCTCACCGTCTCCCCGTAACCCCCACCCCCACCAACCACACCGTCTCCCCGTAACTCCCACCCCCACCAACCTCACCGTCTCCCCGTAACCCCCAACCGCACCGTCTTCCCGTAACCCCCACCCCCACCAACCGCACCGTCTTCCCGTAACCCCCAACCTCACCGTCTCCCCGTAATCCCCACCCCCACCAACCTCACCATCTCCCCGTAACCCCCACCCCCACCAACCTCACCATCTCCCCGTTACCCCCACCCCCACCAATCGCACCGTCTCCCCGTAACCCCCAACCTCACCGTCTCCCCGTAACCCCCACCCCCACCAACCTCACCGTCTCCCCGTAACTCCCACCCCCACCAACCTCACCATCTCCCCGTAACCCCCACCCCCACCAACCTCACCGTCTCCCCGTAACCCCCACCCCCACCAACCGCACCGTCTCCCCGTAACCCCCAACCTCACCGTCTCCCCGTAACCCCCACCCCCACCAACCTCACCGTCTCCCCGTAACTCCCACCCCCACCAACCGCACCGTCTTCCCGTAACCCCCACCCCCACCAACCTCACCGTCTCCCCGTAACCCCCACCCCCACCAACCGCACCGTCTTCCCGTAACCCCCACCAACCTCACCAACTCCCCGTAACCCCCACCCCCACCAACCGCACCGTCTTCCCGTAACCCCCAACCTCACCGTCTTCCCGTAACCCCCACCCCCACCAACCGCACCATCTCCCCGTAACCCCCAACCTCACCGTCTCCCCGTAACCCCCACCCCCACCAACCTCACCGTCTCCCCGTAACTCCCAACCTCACCGTCTCCCCGTAACCCCCACCCCCACCAACCTCACCGTCTCCCCGTAACTCCCAACCTCACCGTCTTCCCGTAACCCCCACCCCCACCAACCGCACCATCTCCCCGTAACCCCCAACCTCACCGTCTCCCCGTGACCCCCACCAACCACACCGTCTTCCCGTAACCCCCACCCCCACCAACCACACCGTCTCCCCGTAACCCCCACCCCCACCAACCGCACCGTCTTCCCGTAACCCCCAACCTCACCGTCTCCCCGTAACCCCCACCCCCACCAACCGCACCGTCTTCCCGTAACCCCCAACCTCACCGTCTGCCCGTAACCCCCACCCCCACCAACCTTACCGTCTCCCCGTAACTCCCACCCCCACCAACCGCACCGTCTCCCCGTAACTCCCAACCTCACCATCTCCCCGTAACCCCCACAACCGCACCGTCTTCCCGTAACCCCCACCCCCACCAACCGCACCGTCTCCCCGTAACCCCCACCAACCGCACCGTCTCCCAGTAACCCCCACCCACACCAACCGCACCGTCTTCCCGTAACCCCCAACCTCACCGTCTCCCCGTAACCCCCACCCCCACCAACCTCACCGTCTCCCCGTAACTCCCACCCCCACCAACCGCACCGTCTCCCCGTAACCCCCACCCCCACCAACCGCACCGTCTTCCCGTAACCCCCACCAACCTCACCAACTCCCCGTAACCCCCACCCCCACCAACCGCACCGTCTTCCCGCAACCCCCAACCTCACCGTCTTCCCGTAACCCCCACCCCCACCAACCGCACCATCTCCCCGTAACCCCCAATCTCACCGTCTCCCCGTAACTCCCACCCCCACCAACCTCACCGTCTCCCCGTAACTCCCACCCCCACCAACCTCACCGTCTCCCCGTAACCCCCAACCTCACCGTCTCCCCGTGACCCCCACCCCCACCAACCTCACCGTCTCCCCGTAATCCCCACCCCCACCAACCGCACCGTCTTCCCGTAACCCCCACCCCCACCAACCTCACCGTCTCCCCGTAACCCCCACCCCCACCAATCGCACCGTCTCCCCGTAACCCCCAACCTCACCGTCTCCCCGTAACTCCCACCCCCACCAACCTCACCGTCTCCCCGTAACCCCCACCCCCACCAACCTCACCGTCTCCCCGTAACTCCCACCCCCACCAACCTCACCGTCTCCCCGTAACCCCCAACCTCACCGTCTCCCCGTAACTCCCACCCCCACCAACCGCACCGTCTCCCCGTAACCCCCACCAACCGCACCGTCTCCCCGTAACCCCCACCAACCGCACCGTCTCCCCGTAACCCCCACCCCCACCAACCGCACCGTCTACCCGTAACCCCCAATCTCACCGTCTCCCCGTAATCCCCACCCCCACCAACCGCACCGTCTTCCCGTAACCCCCACCCCCACCAACCGCACCGTCTCCCCGTAACCCCCAACCTCACCGTCTCCCCGTAACCCCCACCCCCACCAACCGCACCGTCTTCCCGTAACCCCCACCCCCACCAATCGCACCGTCTCCCCGTAACCCCCAACCTCACCGTCTCCCCGTAACCCCCACCCCCACCAACCTCACCGTCTCCCCGTAACTCCCACCCCCACCAACCTCACCATCTCCCCGTAACCCCCACCCCCACCAACCTCACCGTCTCCCCGTAACCCCCAACCTCACCGTCTCCCCGCAACCCCCACCCCCACCAACCTCACCGTCTCCCCGTAACCCCCAACCTCACCGTCTCCCCGTAACCCCCACCCCCACCAACCTCACCGTCTCCCCGTAACTCCCACCCCCACCAACCGCACCGTCTCCCCGTAACCCCCACCCCCACCAACCGCACCGTCTCCCCGTAACCCCCACTCCCACCAACCTCACCGTCTCCCCGTAACTCCCACACCCACCAACCTCACCATCTCCCCGTAACCCCCACCCCCACCAACCTCACCGTCTCCCCGTAACTCCCACACCCACCAACCTCACCGTCTTCCCGTAACCCCCACCCCCACCAACCTCACCGTCTCCCCGTAACTCCCACCCCCACCAACCTCACCGTCTCCCCGTAACTCCCACCCCCACCAACCTCACCATCTCCGCGTCACCCCCACCAACCGCACCGTCTCCCCGTAACCCCCACCCCCGCCAACCTCACCGTCTCCCCGTATCCCCACCCCCACCAACCTCACCATCTCCCCGTAACTCCCACCCCCACCAACCTCACCGTCTCCCCGTAACTCCCACCCCCACCAACCTCACCGTCTTCCCGTAACCCCCACCCCCACCAACCGCACCATCTCCCCGTCACCCCCCACCAACCGCACCGTCTCCCCGTAACCCCCACCCCCACCAACCTCACCGTCTCCCCGTAACTCCCACACCCACCAACCTCACCGTCTCCCCGTAACCCCCACCCCCACCAACCTCACCGTCTCCCCGTAACTCCCACACCCACCAACCTCACCATCTCCGCGTCACCCCCACCAACCTCACCGTCTCCCCGTAACTCCCACACCCACCAACCTCACCATCTCCCCGTCACCCCCACCCCCACCAACCGCACCGTCTTCCCGTAACCCCCACCCCCACCAACCTCACCATCTCCCCGTAACCCCCACCAACCTCACCGTCTCCCCGAAACCCCCACCCCCACCAACCTCACCGTCTCCCCGTAACCCCCACCCCCACCAACCGCACCGTCTCCCCGTAACCCCCACCCCCACCAACCGCACCGTCTTCCCGTAACCCCCACCAACCTCACCGTCTCCCCTTATCCCCACCAACCTCACCGTCTCCCCGTAACCCCCACCCCCACCAACCTCACCGTCTCCCCGTAACCCCCACCAACCTCACCGTCTCCCCGTAACCCCCACCAACCGCACCGTCTTCCCGTAACCCCCACCAACCGCACCGTCTCCCCATAACCCCCACCCCCGCCAACCGCACCATCTCCCCGTAACCCCCACCCCCACCAACCGCACCATCTCCCCGTCACCCCCACCAACCGCACCGTCTCCCCGTAACCCCCACCCCCACCAACAGCACCGTCTCCCCGTATCCCCCACCCCCACCAACCTCACCGTCTCCCCGTAACCCCCACCAACCGCACCGTCTCCCCGTAACCCCTACCCCCACCAACCTCACCGTCTCCCCGTAACCACCATCTCCCCGTAACCCCCACCCCCACCAACCTCACCGTCTCCCCGTAACCCCCACCAACCGCACCGTCTTCCCGTTATCCCCACCCCCACCAACCGCACCGTCTCCCCGTTATCCCCACCCTCACCAACCTTAACTTATCTTGTCGATTTGGATTTGTTTATTGTCACGTGTATCGAGATACAGTGAAAAGTATTGTTCTGTTCCATTTCTGATCAATCCCAGAAAGTTGACCTGTTCGCCTTTTCCCCATCTTCTCCGCACACGTGGTTCAGGGATTTTAACAGTCCGTCTAGCACACAGATAGTGGCGATGAAGATTAACTGACTCGGTTTTGGAATGTGCTCATACTGCTGTTCTGTCCTGTTGCTTAGATTTTAACAAAGCACGGAGTGACGAGTTTGCCGCGGCTCGTGGGCTGCCGACGTACGAGTATGTCCTCCACCCCCGGACTAACGGCTTCTCCTTCATTGTAGAGCAGCTAAGGAAAGGTGGGTACAATTGCTGGCTTTCTCTGTACCATATGTGATATTGACACTCGTTCTATCCATTGTTTAAACACTCTGTCACTCCCCCGTTTGCTGTGGCACCCTGGGCGAGTGGCGGTCAATTCCAGTCCCACAGGCCCCCGAGCCCCAGCATAAGTCAATTAACCAATCATTTGTATGTTTTCCTAAAATCCTTGACCCTCGACTGCTCCAAAGACTTAACAGGTACCAAATTTGTACGTAAAATTTTTTTTAAAACTTTATTTATAACAAGGGAAAAGATAAACATGTATTGGTAATAAGAGAACAACGGTCTGGTAATCAAATTATTCCGCAAACCCTGTCTAACTCTCCACGCAGGCGGGCCCGAGGCAGGCGGGCCCGAGGCAGGCACATGGTGGACCAGTAGGAAAGGTTCAAAACAACAGGGATTAAACTGGGGGTGAGAGATGCATATCTTGGCTGCTGAGGTTGTGGTCTTTGTAGGCGATGACCTTCTCTGAATGTGAAGTGTTGCAAAGCATCGGTTTGTCTGGATCATTTTGGATCTACCTTCAGTTCAAACTCTCAGGCTGTAAGACTTCCTCTGCAGTTGCCTTCAGAGCCACTGATTTGGGCTTTCACAGTGAAGGTCTATGCCATTCTAACTTGCGTCCACCAAATGGACTACCGTCCTTACTGAGTCAATCTGAAGTTCTCAACATGAGAGGGTTTTTAAACCACTGGCCCGGCCCGCAGTTGCTACTGAACTGACCTCCC
Source organism: Scyliorhinus torazame (assembly GCF_047496885.1). Taxonomy (NCBI): domain Eukaryota; kingdom Metazoa; phylum Chordata; class Chondrichthyes; order Carcharhiniformes; family Scyliorhinidae; genus Scyliorhinus; species Scyliorhinus torazame. The sequence goes on along the minus strand of NW_027308310.1, from coordinate 89,596 downwards.
TAGACCAATCCCACTGTAGAGAGAGAGAGAGGCCGGGCTTTACTTTGCACCTTCAGACACAGCCCCATCAGAACAGCGAGATCAGGGCCTGCACTCTCCAGCTTCTTGATCCAACCGCAAACTAACTTGGGAAACAGTCTCACAGAGAATGCCTACCTGAGGAGAAAGCAGAGCCTCCAGCCCCTTCAGGGAGAGAAAACCTAAAAGCCTTCTTCAACTCTGTCCCAAACACAAAACCACAACTCGAGAGCAAGCCTGCCTTTCTTTGCAAAACTTTCCGCAAGCTTCAGAAGGACTCCATCAGCGTCAGGGCTGGTTTAGATCGGGGGGGCTAGACAGCTGGTTTGTGATGCAGAACAAGGCCAGCAGCGAGGGTTCAATTCCCGTACCAGCTGAGAATTCTGAATTCTCCATCCGTGTACCCCAACAGGCGCCGGAATGTGGCGACTAGGGGCTTTTCACAGTAACTTCATACCAGTGACAATAAAAGATTATTAATATTATTGAACCCGGCTCTCTAACCCAGGGATCACTGGACAGTGATCAGGAGCAGGAACCCTGGCTGATTTACCCTCTCTCTCTCTAACCCAGGGATCACTGGACAGTGATCATGAACAGGAACCCTGGCTGATTTCCCCTCTCTCTCTAACCCAGGGATCGCTGGACAGCGATCAGGAGCAGGAACCCTGGCTGATTTCCCCTCTCTCTCTCTCTAACCCAGGGATCAATGGACAGTGATCAGGAGCAGGAACCCTGGCTGATTTCCCCTCTCTCTCTCTAACCCAGGGATCACTGGACAGTGATCATGAACAGGAACCCTGGCTGATTTCCCCTCTCTCTCTCTCTCTAACCCAGGGGTCACTGGACAGAGATCAGGAGCAGGAACCCTGGCTGATTTCCCCTCTCTCTAACCCAGGGATCACTGGACAGTGATCAGGAGCAGGAACCCTGGCTGATTTTCCTCTCTCTCTCTCTCTCTCTAACCCAGGGGTCACTGGCCAGTGATCAGGAGCAGGAACCCTGGCTGATTTCCCCTCTCTCTCTCTAATTCAGGGATCACTGGACAGTGATCATGAACAGGAACCCTGGCTGATTTCCCCTCTCTCTCTCTCTCTCTCTCTAACCCAGGGGTCACTGGACAGAGATCAGGAGCAGGAACCCTGGCTGATTTCCCCTCTCTCTCTCTCTCTCTAACCCAGGGGTCACTGGCCAGTGATCAGGAGCAGGAACCCTGGCTGATTTCCCCTCTCTCTAACCCAGGGATCACTGGACAGTGATCAGGAGCAGGCACCCTGGCTGATTTTCCCCTCTCTCTCTCTCTCTCTCTCTCTAACCCAGGGGTCACTGGACAGTGATCATGAACAGGAACCCTGGCTGATTTCCCCTCTCTCTCTCTCTCTCTAACCCAGGGGTCACTGGACAGAGATCAGGAGCAGGAACCCTGGCTGATTTCCCCTCTCTCTAACCCAGGGATCACTGGACAGAGATCAGGAGCAGGAACCCTGGCTGATTTCCCCTCTCTCTCTAACCCAGGGATCACTGGACAGTGATCAGGAGCAGGAACCCTGGCTGATTTCCCCTCTCTCTCTCTCTCTCTCTAACCCAGGGATCACTGGACAGTGATCAGGAGCAGGAACCCTGGCTGACTTCCCCACTCTCTCGAACCCAGGGATCGCTGGACAGTGATCAGGAGCAGGAACCCTGGCTGATTTCCCCTCTCTCTCTCTAACCCAGGGATCACTGGACAGTGATCATGAACAGGAACCCTGGCTGATTTCCCCTCTCTCTCTCTCTCTCTCTAACCCAGGGGTCACTGGACAGAGATCAGGAGCAGGAACCCTGGCTGATTTCCCCTCTCTCTCTCTCTCTAACCCAGGGGTCACTGGCCAGTGATCAGGAGCAGGAACCCTGGCTGATTTCCCCTCTCTCTAACCCAGGGATCACTGGACAGTGATCAGGAGCAGGCACCCTGGCTGATTTTCCCCTCTCTCTCTCTCTCTCTCTCTCTCTAACCCAGGGGTCACTGGACAGTGATCAGGAGCAGGAACCCTGGCTGATTTCCCCCCTCTCTCTCTAACCCAGGGATCACTGGACAGTGATCATGAACAGGAACCCTGGCTGATTTCCCCTCTCTCTCTCTCTCTCTAACCCAGGGATCACTGGACAGAGATCAGGAGCAGGAACCCTGGCTGATTTCCCCTCTCTCTCTAACCCAGGGATCACTGGACAGTGATCAGGAGCAGGAACCCTGGCTGATTTCCCCACTCTCTCGAACCCAGGGATCGCTGGACAGTGATCAGGAGCAGGAACCCTGGCTGATTTCCCCTCTCTCTAACCCAGGGATCACTGGACAGTGATCAGGAGCAGGAACCCTGGCTGATTTCCCCTCTCTAACCCAGGGATCACTGGACAGTGGTCATGAGCAGGAACCCTGGCTGATTTCCCCTCTCTCTCAAACCCAGGGATCACTGGACAGTGATCAGGATCAGGAACCCTGGCTGATTTCCCCTCTCTCTCTAACCCATGGATCACTGGACAGTGATCAGGAGCAGGAACCCTGGCTGATTTCCCCTCTCTCTCTAACCCAGGGCTCACTGGACAGTGATCAGGAGCAGGAACCCTGGCTGATTTCCCCTCTCTCTCTAACCCAGGGCTCACTGGACAGTGATCAGGAGCAGGAACTCTGGCTGATTTCCCCTCTCTCTAACCCATGGATCACTGGACAGTGATCAGGAGCAGGAACGCTGGCTGATTTCCCCTCTCTCTAACCCAGGGATCACTGGACAATGATCAGGAGCAGGAACCCTGGCTGATTTCCCCTCTCTCTCTCTAACCCATGGATTACTGGACAGTGATCAGGAGCAGGAACCCTGGCTGATTTCCCCTCTCTCTCTTAGCCATGGATCACTGGACAGTGATCAGGAGCAGGAACCCTTGCTGATTTCCCCTCTCGCTCTAACCCAGGGATCACTTGACTGTGATCAGGAGCAGGAACCCTGGCTGATTTCCTCTCTCTCTCTAACCCAGGGATCACTGGACAGTGATCAGGAGCAGGAACGCTGGCTGATTTCCCCTCTCTATCTCTCTCTAACCCAGGGATCACTGGACAGTGATCAGGAGCAGGAACACTGGCTGATTTCCCCTCTCTCTCTCTCTCTCTAACCCAGGGGTCACTGGACAGAGATCAGGAGCAGGAACCCTGGCTGATTTCCCCTCTCTCTCTCTAACCCAGGGATCACTGGACAGTGATCAGGGGCAGGAACCTTGGCTGATTTCCTCTCTCTCACTAACCCAGGGATCACTGGACAGTGATCAGGAGCAGGAACCCTGGCTGATTTCCCCTCTCTCTCTCTAACCCAGGGATCACTGGACAGTGATCAGGGGCAGGAACCTTGGCTGATTTCCTCTCTCTCACTAACCCAGGGATCACTGGACAGTGATCAGGAGCAGGAACCCTGGCTGATTTCCCCCCGTCTCTCTAACCCAGGGCTCACTGGACAGTGATCATGAGCAGGAATCCTGGCTGATTTCCCCTCTCTCTCTCTAACCCAGGGGTCACTGGACAGAGATCAGGAGCAGGAACCCTGGCTGATTTCCCCTCTCTCTCTCTCTAACCCAGGGATCACTGGACAGTGATCAGGAGCAGGAACCCTGGCTGATTTCCCCTCTCTCTCTCTCTCTCTCTAACCCAGGGATCACTGGACAGTGATCAGGAGCAGGAACCCTGGCTGATTTCCCCTCTCTCTCTCTAACCCAGGGATCACTGGACAGTGATCAGGAGCAGGAACCCTGGCTGATTTCCCCTCTCTCTCTCTCTCTCTCTCTCTAACCCAGGGATCACTGGACAGTGATCAGGAGCAGAAACCCTGGCTGATTTCCCCTCTCTCTCTAACCCAGGGGTCACTGGACAGAGATCAGGAGCAGTAAGCACTTTTTTGTCTTTCCTCTCTTATAAGGAAATCAATTCAGCATCCTGACCAAAACCCATAGATCCGGAGTCCATGCTGGAATCTTTCCCAACCTGGCGGGTGTTCCCTTTGTTTTAATTCCCTTTGTTTGCACTGAGTGCTGAATTCGGTGCATGTGAGTGCGATAGTGAGAGTTTAGTGACCGAGGGAGTATAAGGCTTCATTTTTATCTAAAGTTTAGTCTTTTATTTAGTTAATTAACTTAAAAGTTGCTGTTTGGTTTAGAAGAAGGTGAATTTTCAATCAGCTTTAACCAGGCTTCTACTTGTCGGCACTTGCAGCTGGAGCTTGTTAATTAGTTAATTGGATTAGGCCAGTTTTCAGAGGCTAGATTCACCGTATAAAAGTGATCCCCTACAGTGCAGACTTTGTTTGCACTGAGTGCTGAATTTGGTGCTTTTTGAGTGCGATAGTGAGAGTTTGGTGACCGAGGGAGTGCTGAATTTGGTGCATTTGAGTGCGATAATGAGAGTTTGGTGACCGAGGGAGTTAGGTGAGGAGGGAGTAAGGTGCTCCTTTCATTTTGTTTCCGACATTTCTGCAAAGAGTGAGAAGAGAGCTAGGAGTTTACAGAAAATGTAGCTGACTGGGAGCAGAGTCGGAGGGCGGATATCTAGTTAGTCCACAGGGCAGCTATATTCTGTCAGGTAAGAGGGGATGGAGGCTAGGCCAGTTACATGCTCCTCCTGTAGGATGTGGGTGGTGAGGGATACCACCGGTGTCCCCGCTGACTATACCTGCGGGAAGTGCACCCAACTTCAGCTCCTCAAAGACCGTGTTAGGGAACTGGAGCTGAAGCTGGATGAACTTCGGATCATCCGGGAGGCAGAGGGGGTGATTGAGAAGAGTTACAGGGAGGTAACCACACCCAAGGCACAGGACAAGAATAGCTGGGTTACAGTCAGGGGGAAAAAAACAAACAGGCAGACAGTGCAGGGATCCCTCGTGGCCGTTCCCCTTCAAAACAAGTATACCGTTTTGGATGCTGTTGGGGGGGGGGATGACCTACCGGGGGAAGGCCCTAGCAGCCAGGTCTCTGGCACTGAGTCTGGCTCTGGGTCTCAGAAGGGAAGGGGGGAGAATAGAAAAGCAATAGTTGTAGGAGATTCAATGGTTAGGGAAATAGATAGGAGATTCTGTGGTCGCGAGCGAGACTCCCGGAAGGTATGTTGCCTCCCGGGTGCCAAGGCCAGGGATGTCTCGGATCGTGTCTTCAGGATCCTTAAGGGGGATGGTGAGCAGCCAGAAGTCGTGGTGCACGTTGGTACCAACAACATAGGTGGGAAAAGGGGTGGGGAGGTAATAAACAAGTTTAGGGAGTTAGGCTGGAAGTTAAAAGCCAGGACAGACAGAGTTGTCATCTCTGGTTTGTTGCCGGTGCCACGTGATAGCGCGGCTAGGAATAGGGAGAGAGTGCAGTTGAACACGTGGCTGCAGGAATGGTGTAGGAGGGAGGGCTTCAGGTATTTGGATAATTGGAGCGCATTCTGGGGAAGATGGGACCTGTACAAGCAGGACGGGTTGCATCTGAACCAGAGGGGCACCAATATCCTGGGAGGGAGGTTTTCTAGTACTCTTCGGGAGGGTTTAAACTAATTTGGCAGGGGAATGGGAACCGGATTTGTAGTCCAGCAACTAAGGTAGCCGATATTCAGGACGCCAAAGCGTGTAATGAGGCAGTGGGGAAGGGAACACTGACAAAGGAGAGTACTTGCAGGCACGGAGATGGGTTGAAGTGTGTATACTTCAACGCAAGAAGCATCAGGAATAAGGTGGGTGAACTTAAGGCATGGATCGGTACTTGGGACTACGATGTGGTGGCCATCACGGAAACTTGGATAGAAGAGGGGCAGAAATGGTTGTTGGAGGTCCCTGGTTATAGATGTTTCAATAAGATTAGGGAGGGTGGTAAAAGAGGTGGGGGGGTGGCATTATTAATTAGAGATAGTATAACAGCTTCAGAAAGGCAGTTCGAGGAGTATCACCCTATTGAGGTAGTATGGGTTGAAGTCAGAAATAGGAAAGGAGCAGTCACCTTGTTAGGAGTTTTCTATAGGCCCCCCAATAGTAGCAGAGATGTGGAGGAACAGATTGGGAAACAGATTTTGGAAAGGTGCAGAAGTCATAGGGTAGTAGTCATGGGCGACTTTAACTTCCCAAATATTGAGTGGAAACTCTTTAGATCAAATAGTTTGGATGGGGTGGTGTTTGTGCAGTGTGTCCAGGAAGCTTTTCTAACACAGTATGTAGATTGTCCGACCAGAGGAGGGGCAATATTGGATTTAGTACTGGGTAATGAACCAGGGCAAGTGATAGATTTGTTAGTGGGGGAGCATTTTGGAGATAGTGACCACAATTCTGTGACTTTCACTTTAGTAATGGAGAGAGATAGGTGTGTGCAACAGGGAAAGGTTTACAATTGGGGGAAGGGTAAATACGATGTTGTCAGACAAGAATTGAAGTGCATAAGTTGGGAACATAGGCTGGCAGGGAAGGACACAAGTGAAATGTGGAACTTGTTCAAGGAACAGGTACTACGTGTCCTTGATATGTATGTCCCTGTCAGGCAGGGAAGAGATGGTTGAGTGAGGGAACCATGGTTGACAGAGGTTGAATGTCTTGTTTAGAGGAAAAAGGTGACTTATGTAAGGCTGAGGAAACAAGGTTCAGACAGGGCATTGGAGGGATATAAAATAGCCAGGAGGGAACTGAAGAAAGGGATTAGGAGAGCTAAGAGAGGGTATGAACAATCTTTGGCGGGTAGGATCAAGGAAAACCCCAAGGCCTTTTACACATATGTGAGAAATATGAGAATGACTAGAGCGAGGGTAGGTCCGATCAAGGACAGTAGCAGGAGATTGTGTATTGAGTCTGAAGAGATAGGAGAGGTCTTGAACGAATACTTTTCTTCAGTATTTACAAATGAGAGGGGCCAGATTGTTGGAGAGGACAGTGTGAAACAGACTGGTAAGCTTGAGGAGATACTTGTTAGGAAGGAAGATGTGTTGGGCATTTTGAAAAACATGAGGGTAGACAAGTCCCCCGGGCCTGACGAGATATATCCAAGGATTCTATGGGAAGCAAGAGATGAAATTGCAGAGCCGTTGGCAATGATCTTTTCGTCCTCACTGTCAACAGGGGTGGTACCAGGGGATTGGAGAGTGGCGAATGTCGTGCCCCTGATCAAAAAAGGGACTCGGGATAACCCTGGGAATTACAGGCCAGTTAGTCTTACTTCGGTGGTAGGCAAAGTAATGGAAAGGGTACTGAAGGATAGGATTTCTGAGCATCTGGAAAGACACTGCTTGATTAGGGATAGTCAGCACGGATTTGTGAGGGGTAGGTCTTGCCTTACAAGTCTTATTGAATTCTTTGAGGAGGTGACCAAGCATGTGGATGAAGGTAAAGCAGTGGATGTAGTGTACATGGATTTTAGTAAGGCATTTGATAAAGTTCCCCATGGTAGGCTTATGCAGAAAGTAAGGAGGCATGGGATAGTGGGAAATTTGGCCAGTTGGATAACGAACTGGCTAACCGATAGAAGTCAGAGAGTGGTGGTGGATGGCAAATATTCAGCCTGGATCCCAGTTACCAGTGGCGTACCGCAGGGATCAGTTCTGGGTCCTCTGCTGTTTGTGATTTTCATTAATGACTTGGGTGAGGGAGTTGAAGGGTGGGTCAGTAAATTTGCAGACGATACGAAGATTGGTGGAGTTGTGGATAGTAAGGAGGGCTGTTGTCGGCTGCAAAGAGACATAGATAGGATGCAGAGCTGGGCTGAGAAGTGGCAGATGGAGTTTAACCCTGAAAAGTGTGAGGTTGTCCATTTTGGAAGGACAAATATGAATGCGGAATACAGGGTTAACGGTAGAGTTCTTGGCAATGTGGAGGAGCAGAGAGATCTTGGGGTCTCTGTTCATACATCTTTGAAAGTTGCCACTCAAGTGGATAGAGTTGTGAAGAAGGCCGATGGTGTGCTCGCGTTCATTAACAGAGGGATTGAATTTAAGAGCCCTGAGGTGATGATGCAGCTGAACAAAACTTTGGTAAGGCCACATTTGGTGTACGGTGTACAGTTCTGGTCGCCTCATTTTAGGAAGGAAGTGGAAGCTTTGGAAAAGGTGCAAAGAGGATTTACCAGGATGTTGCCTGGAATGGAGAGTAGGTCTTACGAGGAAAGGTTGAGGGTGCTAGGCCTTTTCTCATTAGAACGGAGAAGGATGAGGGGCGACTTGATGGAGGTTTATAAGATGATCAGGGGAATAGATAGAGTAGACAGTCAGAGACTTTTTCCCCAGGTGGAACAAACCATTACAAGGGGACATAAATTTAAGGTGAAAGGTGGAAGATATAGGAGGGATATCAGAGGTAGGATCTTGACCCAGAGAGTAGTGGGGGCATGGAATGCACTGCCTGTGGAAGTAGTTGAGTCGGAAACATTAGGGACCTTCAAGCAGCTATTGGATAGGTACATGGATTATGGTAAAATGATATAGTGTAGATTTATTTGTTTTTAGGGCAGCACGGTAGCATTGTGGATAGCTCAATTGCTTCACAGCTCCAGGGTCCCAGGTTCAATTCCGGCTTGGGTCACTGTCTGTGCGGAGTCTGCACATCCTCCCCGTGTCTGCGTGGGTTTCCTCCGGGTGCTCCGGTTTCCTCCCACAGTCCAAAGATGTGTGGGTTAGGTGAATTGGCCAATGATAAATTGCCCTTAATGTCCAAATTGCCCTTGGTGTTGGGTGGAGGTGTTGAGTTTGGGTGGGGTGCTCTTTCCAAGAGCCGGTGCAGACTCGGGGGGCCGAATAGCCTCCTTCTGCAATGTAAATTCAATGATAATCTATGATTAATCTAGGACAAAGGTTCAGCACAACATCGTGGGCCGAAGGGCCTGTTCTGTGCTGTATGTTCTATGTTCATTCCCGGGATGTGGGTACCGCTGATAAGGCTGCAATGTATTGTCCATTCTCCTCATATGGAAGTCGAGGTGAGCTTCTGTCCACATTGATCATGGTTAACTGTGTTTGGGCAGCACGGTAGCATTGTGGATAGCACAATTGCTTCACAGCTCCAGGGTCCTAGGTTCGATTCCCCGCTGGGTCACTGTCTGTGTGGAGTATGCACGTCCTCCCCGTGTGTGCGCTGGTTTCCTCCGGGTGCTCCGGTTTCCTCCCACAGTCCAAAGATGTGCAGGTTAGGTGGATTGGCCGTGCTAAATGGCCCTTGGTGTCCAAAATTGCCCATAGTGTTGGGTGGGGTTGCTGGGTTATGGGGATAGGATGGAGGTGTGGACCTTGGGTAGATTCCTCTTTCCAAGAGCCGGTGCAGACTCGATGGGCCGAATGGCCTCCTTCTGCACTGTAAATTCTCTGAAATATGCCTGGGCCTTCTCGGCACCAGGTGAAGTTGGTTTGGGGCTGGAGTCACGGAAGGACAGCACGGTAGCACAGGTGGTTAGCACTGTGGCTTCACAGCGCCAGGGTCCCAGGTTCGATTCCCCGCTGGGTCACTGTCTGTGCGGAGTCTGCACGTTCTCCCCGTGTGTGCGTGGGTTTCCTCCGGGTGCTCCAGTTTCCTCCCACAGTCCAAAGACGTGCAGGTTAGGTGGATTGGCCGTGATAAATTGCCCCTGGTGTCCAAAAAGGTTAGGAGGGGTTATTGGGTTACGGGGATAGGGTGGAAATGAGGGCTTAAGTGGGTCGGTGCAGACTCGATGGGCCGAATGGCCTCCTTCTGCACTCTGTTCTGTAAACCACACTGGGTAAGGGGAGCACACTTCCCTCCCTGGAGGATACTCAGCTGGAATTTTATGACGATCTGACGCTATTACTGATCTCGGCTTTTGATTCAATTTTTTGACTGAATTCAAATCCTTAAACTTACAGACTCTAAAGTTTTAGGCTGAGGAGAGTGTCAGGCTCCGACTCCCCTGTGTGGCCAAGGGAGGGAAAGCGTGTCTGCCTCCGCTTCCTTGAAGCTGGCTGCTTTTGAGCCTGTGTCCTGTTTACCAGACGTTCTGGCGTGACCGCTGCGAATCAGCGATGCTCAGTGCTGAGGACGCAGGCCCATTGGGGCAGGATATCCTCGCCACGTCTTTCAACAGAGAGGCGGCGGAGAGAGTCCGAGACGTGCAGAGAGTGAGTGAGGCACATCGAGGGAGGTACACGCGAAATATCCACGCAGCAAGACCTGGGCATATTCGGGTTTGGGCTGATAATCGAGACTAATCTCACTTAGATCAACTACCTTGAATTCAGTCAGGGACAGGAGGGTGTGACTGTGAGTGAGGCAGGTAGAGAGATCCAGGAGGTAGGGTTGTTGCAGATTCAGCCCTTGTTCTTATCCAACAGGTTCAAGATTCTTGCTCCCTGTGTGGACGGGAATGGGGAGTGAGGGGGAGCAAACTGACCACAGCTCTTGTGGTGCAGAGAGCCATTCAAGTGGGCGAGGAGAGAGCAGAAATGTAGTCGTAATTGGGGATAGTATAGTTAGGGGCATTCACACTGTTCTCTGTGACCAAGATCGACAGTCCCAAAGATACAAAGATCTGTAGAGGGGCCAGGTAGTATTGTGGAAGTGTTATGGGCCAGGGTTTAGAGGACCCCAAAGTGTATCATGGAGTTCACCTGACCCACAACTTTTACTAGATTGTGGTACGGGGAGCACACGGCCCACTCGACAGGTGTGGCACAGCAGAAATGGAAAAGGATTTTTCAAAGCAAAACAATGTTTATTCTGTGATCTCAATTTAACCTTTTTGAAACATACAGTGAACATCTTAGCAACCATCAATTCAAATACAACCCCCAAAGAATACAACACTAAGTAATTCTTAATAACTTCCCAAACAACATCCAGAAGGCAGAAGAAACACCTTTTAACAGCAGCACATTAGGTTTACATTCACTACTGAAAACATTTAGAATTCTGAATTCACAAAATGATCAAGAGATAGTCTTTTGATGGCAGAGAGAACAGCAGTACACCTGCTCTGTCTGGCTTCAGCTCCAACACTGAAAACAAAACTAAAACACACCCTGCAGCAACAGCCTAAAACAAAAGTAAAAAGCTGGCAGACAGCTCAGCTCCACCCACAGTCTGACATCACTGCAGTAGTAAACACCCATTTCTTGCAGGTGCTCTCACTACAGATATTTATATGCATACCCATTTATAAAAAAACATTTCTTAAAGGTACTCTCACATGACAGAAGCAAGGGGGCTGCAGAAGGATTTGGACAAGCTAGGAGAGTGGGCAATGAAGTGGCAGATGGAATACAATGTGGAAAAGTGTGAGGTTACGCACTTTGGAAGGAGGAATTTAGGCATAGACTGTTTTCCAAATGGGGAAATGCTTAGGAAATCAGAGGCACAAAGGGACTTGGGAGTCCTTGTTCACGACTCTCTTAAGGTTAACGTGCAGGTTCAGTCGGCAGTTAAGAAGGCAACTGCAATGTTAGCATTCATGTCAAGAGGCCCAGAATAAAAGACCAGGGATGTGCTTCTGAGGCTGTATAAGGCTCTGGTCAGACCCCATTTGGAATATTGTGAGCAGTTTTGGGGCCCGTATCTAAGGAAGGATGTGCTGGCCTTGGAAAGGGCCCAGAGGAGGTTCACAAGAATGATCCCTGGAATGAAGAACTTGTCATATGAGGAACAGTTGAGGACTCTGGGTCTGTACTCATTGGAGTTTAGAAGGATGAGGGGGGATCTTATTGAAACTTACAGGTTAGTGCGAGGCCTGGATAGAGTGGACATGGAGAGGATGTTTCCACTTGTAGGAAAAACTAGAACCAGAGGACAGAATCTCAGACTAAAGGGACGATCCTTTAAAACAGAGATGTGGAGGAATTTCTTCACCCAGAGGGTGGTGAATCTGTGGAACTCTTTGCCGCAGAAGGCTGTGGGAGGCCAAATCACTGAGTGTCTTTAAGACAGAGATAGTTAGGTTCTTGATTAATAAGGGGATCAGGGGTGATGGGGAGAAGGCAGGAGAATGGGGATGAGAAAATATCAGCCATGGTTGAATGGCGGAGCAGACTCGATGGGACGAGCAGACTAGTGCCTCCTCTGTCTTATGGTCTTATAGGTTGCGTTGCCTGCCTGGTGCCAGGGTTCGGGATATCAGGCTGCAGAGGAACTTAGAGTGGGAGGGTAAAGATCCAGTTGTTGTGGTCCACGTTGGTACCAATGACATAGGTGGAACAAATACAGGGAGCATGTACAGCTGGGAGCTAAATTAAAAAGCAGAAACAAAAAGGCAATAATCTCTGGATCACGACCTGAGCCACGAGCTAATTGGCACAGGGTCAACAAGATTAAGGAGGTAAATGCGTGGCCTCAAAGATTGGTGTGGGAGAAATGGGTTAGAATTCAAGGGACCATTGGAACTAGTACTGGGGACGGAGGGAGCTGTTCTGAATGAAAATCAAAGTTAAAGAAGAAGATTGGAGTGCAGGTTCATGACAAGGACTTTAATCTCGTTAGAAGCAGGAGGGTAGTTTCCAGAACAAGCAATAGAATAGAGAGTGCGGAAAATGACAGGAATCTAACTTCAGGCACAGCACGTAACGGGACATCTCTGAGAAGGGGAATTCTGGGGAATGAAGCCGTACAGGTGGTTGATGTGTTGATGGGGGAGCATTTTAGTGATAGTGATCACAACATGGTACAATTTATGTTTGTTATGGACAAGTTGCAAAAAAAGGTTTTGGATTGAGGTGGGAGTGGATGATAGAAAATAAGGCAGGATCTGCAGAAGAGCAGTGGAAGGAACTTTCAAAAAGGCCCAATGTGTTCCCTCTAGGGTAATAGGAAGGTGTAACAAACCCTGAAAAGCGGATAAGCAGATACATTCAGGGTACATTGAGAAGGAAAAGAGAGGCTTTTAACAAATATAAAGGGGAGCCAGTCTGCAGAGGCATTAGTGGAGCACAGAAAATGCAGGATCAGTTAAGAAACCATTCGGAAAACAAAGAGGGGATATGAGAAAGCTCTGGCTGGTAAAGGTACGGATAATCCCAAGATATTCGAAAAGTATATCAATGGGAAGAGGATAATCCGGGAAAGAATAGGGCCCATTAGGGACCAAGGGGGAAATCTATGAGTGGAGCCAGAGGACATTGGTAGGGTGTTGAATGAATATTTCACATCTGTCTTCACCCAAGAGAATGAGGAGATAGTTATAGAACTCGGGGAGAGAGATTGTGAGGCTCGTGAGCAAATTGTCATCGGGAGTGACAAGGTATTGGCGGGCTTAAAAGTGGACAAGTCTCCAGGTCCGGATGAATTGTGTCCCAGGATGCTGTGGGAGGTGAGGGAGGAGATTGCTGGGGTTCTGACCCAAATTTCTAATTCCTCACTGGCCACGGGGGAGGTGCCAGAGGATTGGTGAACAGCTCATGTGGTCCCACTATTTAAGAACGGTTGTAGAGGGACTTCCATGGAGGGTTAGGTTGCACATTTGATAGCTCCCGCCTGTAACGGATTTTTGGACCTTTTTCCCCCGTTTTTTTCCGGATTTTATGGGATAAAGCAGTGTAGAGTGAGACATAAGGAGAAATCCCCCTCCGGTGTATGGAAAATTGGACCAGACGTGGATGTGTGAGACGACAAAGTCCTATAAGGGAGACGCAAGCAGAGCTGGTAACACGGGACAGCATGGCGGAGCGCAAGGGCCGCGGGGAGACGGCACAGTGGTCGACGGAGCAGCTGGTGAAGTTTTTCAAGGATTGCTTCGCCAAGCTGAAGGACACGCTGGACCCGATTAAGGCTTTGATTGATCAAGTGGTTCAGAATCGGGAAACCCACGGAAGAGCGATCCAAGGCATTGAACAAAAGTTGTCCGAGCACGAGGTGTATATAACCGTGCTGGAAAGCAAGGTGGGGATGATGAACGACCGCCAGAAAAGAATGCATGAGGAGCTGGAGGACCTGGAGAAGAGGTCCAGGAGGCAGAATCTCAGAATTGTTGGCCTCCCTGAAGGCAGTGAGGGATCGGATGTGAAGGCCTATGTGACGGACATGTTGGAAAAGTTGATGGGGGCTGGGGCGTTCCCTCGGCCCCTGGAATTGGACAGAGCGCACAGAGCCCTCGCGAGGAAGCCCAGAGTGAACGAGCCGCCGAGGGCCACGGTGGTACGTTTTCACCGTCTCATGGACAAGGAACACATTTTGCGGTGGGCCAAGAAAGAACGGAGCAGTAAGTGGGAGAACCGTGAGCTGCGCATTTATCAGGACCTGGGAGCGGATTTGGCCAAGAGGCGAGCTGGGTTCAATTGGGCAAAAACGGCCCTCTTTAAGAAGGGGGTGAAGTTCGGGGTGCTGTACCCTGCCCGTCTGTGGGTCACGCATGAGGAACGGGACTTCTACTTTGAAACGCCAGACGAAGGATGGACCTTTATTAAAGAAATGAAGCTGGAGGCGAATTAAAAGACACTTGAGCCTTGGAGAAGTACTGTGGCAGTGATTTGCGGTGCTGGATTGTAATAATTTAAGTAGCTCCATGTGAAATAATGGGCTGTGTGGATGGTTAAAGGTTGATCTGTCTTGCAGGGACCTTGCTGGTGGGGGGGGGGCTTTGAATTTAGTTCTGCTTTTTGGGTGACTATTTTTTTTAAGTGACTTTCTTCACTGTTTTTTCTGTTTGTTTACTGGGGAATGTGATGCTTTTAAAATGTTTATTGATGTGCGGGGGGAGAGAGGAGAGTACAATAGGGAGACAGACTGCTTGGTGCCGGGGCGGGAGCTATCGAGTCAGCTGACTCTCGGAAGCGCAGTGGGGGGTGGACAGGTGTTAAGCTGGAGCCTGATTTGGGGGATTGGGTTTTTAGTGATGTTACGAGGGAGGGGGGCTGCTTTGCTGACAGGGGAGGAACTGTTACTAGGGGACAAATGGGAGGTCGGGAACGGCGATAGCCCGAGTGGGGACTCGAGGAAGTGTAGGGCGCGAGCTCGAGGCTGGTCTAAAAAGGGTGATGGCTAGTTGGCAGGGGGTGTGGTTGGAAGCCCCCCGTCCAGGCTGATCACATGGAACGTGAGAGGACTGAATGGGCCGGTCAAGAGGGCTCGCGTGTTCGCGCAACTGAAGGCGGACGTGGCAATGCTGCAAGAGACACACCTAAAGGTTACAGACCAGACGTGATTGAGGAAGGGGTGGGTTAGCCAAGTGTTTCACTCCGGACTGGACTCACAGACCAGGGGGGTATCGATCTTGATCAGCAAACGAGTGGCATTCGAGGCAGGGAGAATCATGTCAGACACGGGGGGGTAGGTACATAATGGTGAGTGGGAAGCTGGAGGGGGTGCGAGTGGTACTCGTGAACGTATATGCTCCGAATTGGGACGACGTGGAATTTATGAGGCGGGTGTTAGGTAAGATCCCAGACTTAGAGTCACATAACCTCATCATGGGAGGGGACTTCAACACAGTCATTGATCCGGAATTGGACCGGTCAAAATCCAGGACAGGGAGAGGAGGCCGGCTGCGGCAAAGGAATTGAAGGGGTTTACAGAACAGATGGGGGGGCGGGGGGAGTAGACCCATGGAGGTTTGCACGGCCGAGGACGAAGGAGTTTTCCTTTTTTTCACATGTCCACAAGGTATACTCTCGCATCGACTTTTTTGTTCTGAGCAGGGTGCTAATACCGGAGGTGGTGGATACTGAGTACTCGGCAATCGCAGTGTCGGATCATGCCCGCACTGGGTGGATCTATGGGTTAGTGTGGAGAGAGGGCAACGCCCGCTGTGGAGACTGGATGTGGGGTTGCTAGCGGACGAGGTGGTCTGTGGGCGGGTTAACAAGTCCATCCAGAACTACCTGGAAACAAATGATATGGGGGCGGTCTCTGCCACGACGGTCTGGGAAGCTTTGAAGGCAGTGGTCAGAGGGGAATTAATCTCGATACGGGCCCACAGAGAAAAGGTGCAACGGGCTGAGAGGGATAGATTAGTGGAGGAGATACTCCAGGTGGGCAGGAGATACTCGGAGGCCCCAGGCAGGAGCGGCGGAGGTTACAGGTTGAGTTTGGGCTGTTGACCACACTGAAAGCAGTGGAACAGTTGAGGAAGGCAAGGGGGGGCGATCTCTGAGTATGGGGAAAAGGCAAGCAGAATGTTGCCGCACCAGCTCAGGAAAAGAGAGGCAGCCAGGGAGATAGGTAAAGTAAAGTGTAGAGATGGTAATACTGTCCTGGACCCAGCGGGGGTGCACGAGGTGTTTAAGGACTTTTATAGTAAATTATATGAGTCGGAGCTCCCGGCTGGGGGGGGGGGGGGGGGGGGGGTGGAGGGAGAATGAGGCAATTTCTGGATCAGTTGAGGTTCCCGAGGGTGGAGGAGGACCTGGTGGAGGGGCTGGGAGCCCCAAGTGAGATTGAGGAAATAATCAAGGGGCTGGAGGGCTTTCAGTCTGGCAAGGCCCCGGGGCCTGACTGCTACCCGGTGGAATTCTATAAGAAGTTTTCAGAGATATTGAGCCCACTGCTGGTGAGGACATTTAACAAAGTAAGAGAGAAGGGAGTCCTCCCCCCAACAATGTCGCAGGCCTCGATTTCATTGATCTTGAAACGGGAGAAGGATCCGGAGCAATGCGGGTCCTACAGGCCGATTTCTCCACTGAATGAGGATGCCAAACTGCTGGCTAAGATACTGGCCATAAGGATAGAGGACTGTGTCCCGGGGGCGATGGGGGAAGACCAGACGGGATTTGTAAAGGGCAGGCAACTCGAGGCCAATGTTCGAAGGCTTCTAAATGTTATTATGATGCCCTCAGAAGGAGAGGATGCGGAGAAGGCTTTTGATCGGGTGGAGTGGAATTGCCTGTGGGAGGCGCTGGGAAGGTTTGGGTTTGGTGAGGGCTTTATTGACTGGGTGCGGTTGCTCTATCAGGCACCAGTAGCGAGTGTGCGTACGAACCGGCTGAGGTCAGGGTATTTTAAACTACACCGAGGGACGAGGCAAGGGTGCCCCCCCTCCCCGTTGCTGTTTGCTCTGGACATAGAGCCATTGGCCATGGCGTTAAGAGCCTCTAGGAACTGGAAAGGGCTGGTTCGGGTGGGGGTTGGGACACCCAGTCTCTCTCTACGCAGATGACCTGCTCTTGTATATTGTGGACCCGTTGGAGGGGATGGGGGAAGTAATGCGAATC
Source organism: Scyliorhinus torazame (assembly GCF_047496885.1). NCBI lineage: Eukaryota > Metazoa > Chordata > Chondrichthyes > Carcharhiniformes > Scyliorhinidae > Scyliorhinus > Scyliorhinus torazame. Next base: position 72,480 of record NW_027308310.1, on the reverse strand, counting down.
TTGGGGGAATTTGGCAGTTTTTCAGGGTATAAATTGAACATAGGGAAAAGCGAGATGTTTGCGATCCAGGCAAGAGGGCAGGAGAAGAGACTGGGAGAGCTGTCGCTTAGAATGGTAGGGAAGAGCTTTCGATATCTGGGAATTCAGGTGGCCCTGGAATGGGAGGTACTGCACAAGTTAAACCTATCCCGGCTGGTAGAACAAATGGAAGGGGACTTTAAGAGATGGGACATGCTCCCGCTATCACTGGCAGGGAGGGTACAGACCGTGAAAATGACGGTCCTCCCCAGATTTCTGTTTATCTTTCAGTGTCTCCCCATCTTCATCCCGAGGGCCTATTTTAAGCGGGGGAATAAGATTATTTTGGGCTTTGTGTGGGCGAGTAAAACCCCGCGAGTGAAGAAAGTGTTGCTGGAGCGCAGTCAGGGGGAGGGTGGGTTGGCGCTGCCGAACTTCTGCAATTACTACTGGGCGGCTAATACAGCCATGATTAGGAAGTGGGTAGTGGGGGAGGGGGTCGGCATGGGAGCGGATGGAGGTGGCGTCATGTAAAGGTACCAGTCTGGGAGCATTGGTAGTGGCACCTCTGCCGTTCTCGCCGGCCCGATACTCCACAAGTCCGGTGGTGGTGGCGGCTCTGAGGATCTGGGGGGCAATGGAGGAGATATAAGAGAATGGGGGGAGCATCGATTTGGACCCCGATTTATGACCACCACAGGTTGGTACCGGGTAGGCTAGATGGCGGGTTCCAGAGTTAGCAGAGGGCAGGAATTAGAAGGATGGGGGATCTATTTATAGACGGGAGCTTCCCCAGCTTGAAAGCTTTGGAGGATAAATTTAAATTGCCAGCAGGGAATGGTTGTAGGTATTTGCAGGTGCGAGACTTCCTGAGAAAACAGGTGCCGGCCTCTCCGCTGCTGCCACCACAGGGGTAACAGGGCAGAGTAGTCTCCAGTACCTGGGTGGGAGAGGGGAAGGTATCGGATATTTACCAGGAGCTTTCGGAGGCGGAGGAAACTCCGGTGGAGAAGCTTAAGGGCAAGTGGGAGGATGGGCTAGGAGGAGAGATAAAGGCGGGTCGATGGGCGGAAGCCCTAAGCAGGGTTAATACCTCCTCATCATGCCTGATACAATTTAAGGTAGTCCACCGGGCACACATGACAGTGGCTAGGATGAGTAAGTTCTTCAGGGTAGAGGGCAGGTGTCCGAGGTGCGCGGGAAGCCCAGCAAATCATGTCCACATGTTTTGGGCATGCCCGCAGCTTAAAGGGTTTTGGCAGGGTTTTGCTACGGCAATACCCACGGTACTAAAAACACGGGTGGTGCCGAGTCCGGAGGTAGCGATCTTTGGAGTTGGAAGAGCCGGGAGTTCAGGGGGGTGAAAGAGGCCGACGTCCTGGCCTTTGCCTCCCTGGGAGCCCGGAGACGGATCGTCTTAATGTGGAGGGACCCGAAGCCCCGAGTGTAGAGACCTGGGTTTGTGACATGGCTGGGTTTCTCAGTCTCGAGAAAATAAAGTTCGCCTTAAGAGAGTCAATGTTAGGGTTCACCCGGAGGTGGCAGCCGTTCGTCGACTTTCTCGGGGGAAATTAAAAATGTCAGCAGATGCAGCATTCCAGGGGGGGGGTGCGGGTGGATTGTTCTTGTCTGGTTGAGTTGTGTGAAGGTTGGGCTGGGTGGGAGGGAAATGTGTATTTTACCATGTTGATGTCATTGTTTTTGTTACTGTTATAAAAATTTTCAAATACCTTAATAAAATATTATTTTTAAAAAAAAGAAAGGTTGTAGAGACAAACCAGGGAACTACAGACCAGTGAGTCTGACGTCAGTGGTGGGGAAACGTCCGGAGAAGATTCTGAAGGAGCGAATCTCCACTGGGACAGGCAGGGTTTGATCAGGAATAGTCAGCATGGCTTTGTCAGAGGGAGGTCACGCCTAACACATTTGATTGCATTTTCTGAGCATGTGACCAAGTGTGTAGATGAGGGTAGTGCAGTTGATGTAGTTTACATGGATTTGAGCAAAGCCTTTGACAAGGTCCCACATGGGAGACTTAAAAAGAAGGCAAATGCTCCTGGGATACAGGGGAACTTGATAAGGTGGATTCAAAATTGGCTGAGCTGTAGGAGACAGAGGGTGATGACAGACTTTCGTGTCTGGAAGACAGTGTCCAGTGACGTACCACAGGGATCTGTGCTGGGCCCACTATTGTTTGTCATTTGTATAAATGACTTAAATGACTATGTGGGGGTAGGATCAGTAAGTTTGCGGATGACACAAAGACTGGCCGGGTGGTTAACAGTGAGGTTGAGTGTCTTGGGTACAGGAAGATATCGACGGGATGGTCAAATGGGCGGATTTGTCCAGATGGAATTTAACCCTGAAAAGTGTGAGGTGACACACTTTGGAAGGAGTAATTTAACAAGGAATTATACTGTGGAAGATCCGCCACTGGGAAGTTCCGAAGAACAAAGGGACCTTGGTGTGTTTGTCCAGAGATCTCTGAAGGTAGAAGGCAGGTTAATAGGGGGGTGGAAAAGGCAAATGGGACACTGGCTTTTCTCAATCGGGACAGAGATTACAAAAGCAGGGAGGTGATGTTGGAGTTGTACAGAACATTGGTGAGGACACAGCTGGAGTACTGTGTGTAATTCTGGGCACCACATTATAGGAAGGATGTGACTGTACTGGAGGGGGTGCAGAGGAGATTCACCAGGATGGTGCCTGGGACGGAACATTTCAGTTATGAAGAGAGGTTGGGGCTTGGGTTGTTTTCGCTGGAGCAGAGAAGACTGAGGGGCGATCTGATCGAGGTTGCAGGATTATGAGGGGTGTGGACAGGGGGGATAGGGAGCAGCTGGTCCCCTTAGTTGAAGGGTCGGTTACGAGGGGAACACAAGGTCAAGGTGAGGGGCGGTAGGTTTAGGGGGGATTTGAGGAAAAACGTTTTTCCCCAGAGGATGGTGAGGGTCTGGAACGCGCTGCCTGGGAGGGGGTTAGAGGTGGGCTGCCTCACATCCTTTAAAAAGTATCTGGATGGGCACTTGGTACGTCAGAACGTTCGAGGCGATGGGCCAAGTGCTGGCAAGTGGGATGAGGGGGGCAGGTCAGGGGTTTTCATGTGTCGGTACAGACCCGATGGGCGGAGCGGCCTCTTCTGCACTATTATTCTGTGATTCTGTGAAGGTCAATGCAGGACTGAGGGTGCTGTATCTAAATGCACGCAGTATACGGAACAAGGTAAATGAGCTTGTTGCACATATTGAAATTGGCCGGTACGATGTTGTGGGCATCACAGAGACGTGGCTGCAAGGGGATCAGGGCTGGGATCTAAATATCCAAGGATATGTGTCCTATCGAAAGGACAGGCAGATGGGCAAAGGGGACGGGGTTGCATTGTTAGTAAGGAATGAAGTTAAATCGCTAGCAAGGAGCGATATAGGATCAGAAGGCAGAGAATCTCTGTGGGTAGAGTTGAGGCATCGCAAAGGTAAAAAGACCCTGATGGGAGTTATGTACAGGCCCCCTCGCAGTAGTCAGGATGTGGGGCAGAAAATAAATCAGGAGATAGAAAAGGCAATATTCCAATGATCATGGGGGACTTCAATATGCAGGTGGACTGGGAAAATCAGGTTGGTCGTGGATCCCAAGAAAAGGTATTTGTGGAATGTCTAAGAGATGAGGCAGGATTCTCCGTTTCGGAGTCTGAGTTGACACCAACGCAGAATCTGTGGACTTTCAGGACTGAAACCCTAGTGCCGCACCTGGACCGATTCCGCGACCAGCACAGTGTGCAACACAATCAACTCCACCGTGAAACACGGAGCGGGATTGGCCGGCTCCGTGATCGACACTCGGGAGGCTGACAAGCTGCAGCCACACATACACATTACACTCCCCACACACACACATCCCAGACAACAAGACGGCACTGGTTGTGCTGGATCGCGCCCGTACAGCTGATGGATCGGCTGGGGCCAGAGGGCACCCAGGGGGGTGCCCTGGGGGGGACACCTATATGACCCGTGGCACCTGGTTCAAAGTGAGCAGTCAGTGGTGTACGCAGCTGCATGGCTGCTTTGCCGGCTGCGGAAATGGTGTCCCGTGCTCGTCCACCCGATCCTACAGGGCAGCACAGTGGTTAGCACAGTTGCTTTACAGCTCCAGGGTCCCAGGTTCGATTCCCGGCTTGGGTCGCTGTCTGTGCGGAGTCTGCACATTCTCCCCGTGTCTGCGTGGGTTTCCTCCGGGTGCTCCGGTTTCCTCCCACAGTCCAAAGATGTGCAGGTTAGGTGGATTGGCCAGGATAAATTGCCCTTAGTGACCAACAAGGTTAAGTGGGGTTACTGGGTTACGGGGATAGGGTGGGGGTGTGAGCTTGAGTAGGGCACTCTTTCCATGGGCTGGTGCAGACTCGATGGGCCGAATGGCCTCCTGCACTGTGAATCCTATGATTCTATCCTCTGACAATCCTCTTCACCATCACTATCCAAGTGCTGGTTTTGCTCAGTGGGCTAGACAGCTGGTTTGTGATGCAGAATAATGCCAGCAGCGTGGGTTCAATTCCCGTACCAACTTACCCGAAGAGGCGCCGGAATGTGGTGACTCGGGGCTTTTCACAGTAACTTCATACTTGTGACAATAAAAGTTTATTATTATTATTATCCGCAACGCCACCAATTTTGTGTCATCTGCAAACTTACTAATCAGACCAGCTACATTTTCTTCCACATTATATATATACACCACAAACAACAAAGGCCCCAGACCTGATCCCTGTGGAACGCCGCTAGTCACAGCCTTCCATTCAGAAAAGCACCTTCTACAGCTACCCTCTGTCTTCTGTGCCCAAGCCAGTTCAGTATCCAACTTGCCAGCTCTCCTTTGATCCCGTGTGACTTCACTTTTGTACCAGTCTACCATGACGGACCTTGTCGAAGTCTTTACTGAAGTCCATGTCGACAACATCTACTACCTTTCCCTCATCTATCATCTTCATCACGTCCTCGAAAAACTCAATCAAATTAGTGAGGCCCGACCTCCCCTTCACAAAACCATGCTGTCCATCACTCATAAGTCCATTTGTTTCCGAAGGTGAGTAAATCCTATCTCTAAGAATCTTGTCCAGTAATTTGCCTACCACTGACGTAAGGCTCACCGGCCTATAATTTCCTGGATTATCCCTGCTGCCCTTCTTGAACAATGGAACAACATTGGCTCCTCTCCAGTCCTCTGGAACTTCACCTGTGGCCAATGAGGATGCAAAGATACTGTCAAGGCCCCAGCAATTTCCTCCCTTGCCTCCCTCAGTATTCTGGGGTAGATTCCATCAGGCCCTGGGACTTATCTACTTTAATACTTTTTAAGATGCCCAACACCTCCTCTTTATTAATATCAACATGTTTCAGACTATCTACACCCTCTACCCTATACTCCTCATCCAACAAGTCCTTCTCTTTGGTGAATTGTGGGGCAAAGTATTAATTTAGTATCTCTCCCATTTCCTCTGGTTCTATACATATATTCCCTCCTATAGCCTTGAAAAGACCAACCCTTTCTCTGGCTACCCTCTTGCTCTTTACATAACATTGGTAGTTGGGAAGTTGCTGGAGTCAGTTATCATGATTTCATAGCACAGCATTTGGAAAGCAGTGGTGTAATCAGACAAAGTCAGCTTGGATTTACAAAAGGGAAATCATGCTTGACAAATCTACCAGAATTCTTTGAAGATGTAACTGGTGGAGTTGACTCGGGAGAACCACTGGATGTGGCTTATTTTGACTTTCAGAAGGCTTCTGGCAAGGTTTCAAATAGCAGATTAATATGTAAAGTTAAAGCGCATGGGATTACGGGTAGTGTTGAGATGGACAGATACAGGTGTCAATGTACGACAGGTGTCAGTGTACAACAGGTACAGGTATGACAGGTCCAGGTGTCAGTGTACAACAGCTCCAGGTGTCAGTATACATCAGGTACAGGTGTCAGTGTATGACAGCTCCAGGTGTCAGTGTACGACAGGTACAGGTGTCAGTGTACGACAGGTACGGGTGTCAATGTACGACAGGTACGGGTGTCAATGTACGACAGGTACGGGTGTCAATGTACGACAGCTCCAGGTGTCAATGTACGACAGGTACAGGTGTCAGTATACATCAGGTATGGGTGTCAGTGTACGATAGGTCCAGATATCAGTGGACAACAGGTACAGCTACAGGTGTCAGTGTGAGGCAGGTACAGGTATCAGTGTACGACAGGTCCAGGTGTCAGTGTACTACAGGTGTCAGTGTACGTCAGGTACAGGTGTCAGCGTACGTCAGGTACAGGGTCAGTGTACGACAGGTACAGCTACAGGTGTCAGTGTACAAGAGGTACAGGCGTCAGTGTGCAACAGGTACAGCTACAGGTATCATTGTGCGACAAGTACAGCAAGAGGTGTCAGTGTACGACAGGTACAGCAGGAGGTGTCAGTGCGACAGGTACAGCTACAGGTGTCAGTGCGACAGGTACAGCTACAGGTGTCAGTGTACGACAGGTATAGCTACAGGTGTCAGTGTACCACAGGTACAGCTACAGGTGTCAGTGTACCACAGGTACAGCTACAGGTGTCAGTGTACAACAGGTATAGCTACAGGTGTCAGTGTACAACAGCTACAGGTGTCAGTGTACCACAGGTACAGACACAGGTGTCAGTGTACCACAGGTACAGCTACAGGTGTCCGTGTACAACAGCTACAGGTGTCAGTGTATGACAGGTATAGCTACAGGTGTCAGTGTACAACAATTACAGGTGTCAGTGTACCACAGGTACAGCTACAGGTGTCAGTGTACAACAGGTATAGCTACAGGTGTCAGTGTACAACAGCTACAGGTGTTAGTGTGCAACAGGTACAGCTACAGGTGTCAGTGTGCGACAGGTACAGCTACAGGTGTCAGTGTACAACAGGTACAGCTGCAGGCGTCAGTGTACAACAGCTACAGGTGTCAGTGTGCAACAGGTACAGCTAGAGGTGTCAGTGTACAACAGGTACAGCTACAGGTGTCAGTGTACAACAGCTACAGGTGTAAGTGTACAACAGGTACAGCCGCAGGTGTCAGTGTGCGACAGGTACAGCTACAGGTGGCAGTGTACCACAGGTACAGGTGGCAGTGTATGACAGGTATAGCTACAGGTGTCAGTGCACAACAGCTGCAGGTGTCAGTGTACGACAGGTACAGCTACAGGTGTCAGTGTACAACAGGTACAGCTGCAGGCGTCAGTATACAACAGCTACAGGTGTCAGTGTGCAACAGGTACAGCTACAGGTGTCAGTGTACAACAGGTGCAGCTACAGGTGTCAGTGTACAACAGGTACAGCCGCAGGTGTCAGTGTGCGACAGGTACAGCTACAGGTGTCTGTGTACCACAGGTACAGGTGGCAGTGTACGACAGGTATAGCTACAGGTGTCAGTGCACAACAGCTGCAGGTGTCAGTGTACGACAGGTACAGCTACAGGTGTAAGTGTACAACAGGTACAGGTAGCAGTGTACGACAGGTACAGCCGCAGGTGTCAGTGTGCGACAGGTACAGCTACAGGTGTCAGTGTACAACAGGTACAGCTACAGGTGTCCGTGTGCGACAGGTACAGCTACAGGTGTCAGTGTACGACAGGTACAGCTACAGGTGTAAGTGTACAACAGGTACAGCTACAGGTGTCAGTGTGCGACAGGTACAGCTACAGGTGTCAGTGTACAACAGGTACAGCTGCAGGCGTCAGTGTACAACAGCTACAGGTGTCAGTGTGCAACAGGTACAGCTAGAGGTGTCAGTGTACAACAGGTACAGCTACAGGTGTCAGTGTACAACAGCTACAGGTGTAAGTGTACAACAGGTACAGCCGCAGGTGTCAGTGTGCGACAGGTACAGCTACAGGTGGCAGTGTACCACAGGTACAGGTGGCAGTGTACGACAGGTATAGCTACAGGTGTCAGTGCACAACAGCTGCAGGTGTCAGTGTACGACAGGTACAGCTACAGGTGTCAGTGTACAACAGGTACAGCTGCAGGCGTCAGTATACAACAGCTACAGGTGTCAGTGTGCAACAGGTACAGCTACAGGTGTCAGTGTACAACAGGTGCAGCTACAGGTGTCTGTGTACAACAGGTACAGCCGCAGGTGTCAGTGTGCGACAGGTACAGCTACAGGTGTCTGTGTACCACAGGTACAGGTGGCAGTGTACGACAGGTATAGCTACAGGTGTCAGTGCACAACAGCTGCAGGTGTCAGTGTACGACAGGTACAGCTACAGGTGTAAGTGTACAACAGGTACAGGTAGCAGTGTACGACAGGTACAGCCGCAGGTGTCAGTGTGCGACAGGTACAGCTACAGGTGTCAGTGTACAACAGGTACAGCTACAGGTGTCCGTGTGCGACAGGTACAGCTACAGGTGTCAGTGTACGACAGGTACAGCTACAGGTGTAAGTGTACAACAGGTACAGCTACAGTGTCAGTGTGCGACAGGTACAGGTGTAAGTGTACAACAGGTACAGCTACAGTGTCAGTGTGCGACAGGTACAGGTGGCAGTGTACGACAGGTACAGCTACAGGTGTCAGTGTACAAGAGGTACAGGCGTCAGTGTGCAACAGGTACAGCTACAGGTATCATTGTGCGACAAGTACAGCAAGAGGTGTCAGTGTACGACAGGTACAGCAGGAGGTGTCAGTGCGACAGGTACAGCTACAGGTGTCAGTGCGACAGGTACAGCTACAGGTGTCAGTGTACGACAGGTATAGCTACAGGTGTCAGTGTACCACAGGTACAGCTACAGGTGTCAGTGTACCACAGGTACAGCTACAGGTGTCAGTGTACAACAGGTATAGCTACAGGTGTCAGTGTACAACAGCTACAGGTGTCAGTGTACCACAGGTACAGACACAGGTGTCAGTGTACCACAGGTACAGCTACAGGTGTCCGTGTACAACAGCTACAGGTGTCAGTGTATGACAGGTATAGCTACAGGTGTCAGTGTACAACAATTACAGGTGTCAGTGTACCACAGGTACAGCTACAGGTGTCAGTGTACAACAGGTATAGCTACAGGTGTCAGTGTACAACAGCTACAGGTGTTAGTGTGCAACAGGTACAGCTACAGGTGTCAGTGTGCGACAGGTACAGCTACAGGTGTCAGTGTACAACAGGTACAGCTGCAGGCGTCAGTGTACAACAGCTACAGGTGTCAGTGTGCAACAGGTACAGCTAGAGGTGTCAGTGTACAACAGGTACAGCTACAGGTGTCAGTGTACAACAGCTACAGGTGTAAGTGTACAACAGGTACAGCCGCAGGTGTCAGTGTGCGACAGGTACAGCTACAGGTGGCAGTGTACCACAGGTACAGGTGGCAGTGTACGACAGGTATAGCTACAGGTGTCAGTGCACAACAGCTGCAGGTGTCAGTGTACGACAGGTACAGCTACAGGTGTCAGTGTACAACAGGTACAGCTGCAGGCGTCAGTATACAACAGCTACAGGTGTCAGTGTGCAACAGGTACAGCTACAGGTGTCAGTGTACAACAGGTGCAGCTACAGGTGTCTGTGTACAACAGGTACAGCCGCAGGTGTCAGTGTGCGACAGGTACAGCTACAGGTGTCTGTGTACCACAGGTACAGGTGGCAGTGTACGACAGGTATAGCTACAGGTGTCAGTGCACAACAGCTGCAGGTGTCAGTGTACGACAGGTACAGCTACAGGTGTAAGTGTACAACAGGTACAGGTAGCAGTGTACGACAGGTACAGCCGCAGGTGTCAGTGTGCGACAGGTACAGCTACAGGTGTCAGTGTACAACAGGTACAGCTACAGGTGTCCGTGTGCGACAGGTACAGCTACAGGTGTCAGTGTACGACAGGTACAGCTACAGGTGTAAGTGTACAACAGGTACAGCTACAGTGTCAGTGTGCGACAGGTACAGGTGGCAGTGTACGACAGGTACAGCTACAGGTGGCAGTGTACGACGGGTACAGCCGCAGGTGTCAGTGTGCGACAGGTACAGCTACAGGTGTCAGTGTACAACAGGTACAGCTGCAGGTGTCAGTGTACAACAGGTACAGCTACAGGTGTCAGTGTACGACAGGTACAGCCGCAGGTGTCAGTGTACGACAGGTACAGCCGCAGGTGTCAGTGTGCGACAGGTACAGCTACAGGTGTCAGTGTGCGACAGGTACAGCTACAGGTGTCAGTGTACAACAGGTACAGCTGCAGGCATCAGTGTACAACAGCTACAGGTGTCAGTGTGCAACAGGTACAGCTACAGGTGTCCGTGTACAACAGGTACAGCTACAGGTGTCAGTGTACAACAGCTACAGGAGTAAGTGTACAACAGGTACAGCCGCAGGTGTCAGTGTGCGACAGGTACAGCTGCAGGCGTCAGTGCACCACAGGTACAGCTACAGGTGTCAGTGTACCACAGGTACAGGTGGCAGTGTACGACAGGTATAGCTACAGGTGTCAGTGTACAACAGCTACAGGTGTCAGTGTACAACAGCTACAGGTGTCAGTGTACAACAGCTACAGGTGTCAGTGTACGACAGGTACAGCTAGAGGTGTAAGTGTACAACAGGTACAGGTGGCAGTGTACGACAGGTACAGCCGCAGGTGGCAGTGTGCGACAGGTACAGCTACAGGTGTCAGTGTACGACAGGTACAGCCGCAGGTGGCAGTGTGCGACAGGTACAGCTACAGGTGTCAGTGTACAACAGGTACAGCTACAGGTGTCCGTGTGCGACAGGTACAGCTACAGGTGTCCGTGTACGACAGGTACAGCTACAGGTGTAAGTGTACAACAGGTACAGCTTCAGGTGTCAGTGTGCAACAGGTACAACACAAAACTACAGTCATTACTGCGTTAGGAACAAGACCGGATGAATCAGGGACAAATTCCCTAACAGATTATCCTCCATGAATAAATGACCCGTCTGCAGCCAAACAGGATACAGGCAACGTTTTAAACTCACATCACACCCATAGCTTCAAAACAGAATGACAGACGGGGAAAACCATACCCGACAGCTATGGGGAGTTCAGAGGCACAACTAGACCTAGGTGATCAATCCAAGATCATCCACAGAAGAAGAAGTAAAAAGTGAATAAAGCTGACAGTCACCAAGCCTCCGAACCCCAGGTGCCAGGAGAAAACCGAGCAACGAACCACCAGTGCCAACACCACCCCCAAAAGGTGGTCAGGCAGCCATGGCACCAAGACCCCAGAGGAATATTGTCGTAAGGACGGGGGAAACCCACAGCACAGCGGCAGGTTAACCACTAACAAAAGCCAACAAAAATTCATCTCCGTTTGTCAGTGCCACCCAGGCCCACCAACAACAGTTCCACTGCTAACCCGCAAAGGCATCAAAATTAAGAGGAACATAGATAATGCCCGTGGCACCTCGGCAAGTCCGAAGATATATGAAGATGAAAAGCATCTTCACCCTCGGATCCATATTATTCGGACAAGAGAAAGACGAGGGCAGCCAAAAGTCACGTCGACCCATCTCAGGAAGAATTACCCAAGGCTAAAGAGTGGGCTCAACATTCAGACCTACCCTGGGGCAGCATGGTGTCGCAGTGGTTAGCACTACTGCCTCACAGCACTGAGGACCCGGGTCAGCACGGGGACACAGTTGTTAGCACTGCTGCTTCACAGCGCCAGGGACCCAGGTCAGCACGGGGACACAGTGGTTAGCACTGCTGCCTCACAGCGCCAGGGACCCGGGTCAGCACGGGGACACAGTGGTTAGCACTGCTGCCTCACAACGCCAGGGACCCGGGTCAACACGGGGACACAGTGGTTAGCACTGCTGCCTCACAGCGCCAGGGACCCGGGACAGCACGGTGACACAGTGGTTAGCACTGCTGCCTCACAGCACCAGGGACCCGGGGCAGCACAGTGACACAGTGGTTAGCACTGCTGCTTCACAGCACCAGGGACCCGGGTCCGCACGGTGACACAGTGGTTAGCACTGCTGCCTCACAGCATCGGGGACCCGGGGCAGCACGGTGACACGGTGGTTAGCACTGCTGCCTCAGTGGCAGGGACCCGGGGCAGCACGGTGACAATGGTTAGCACTGCTGCCTCACAGTGGCAGGGACCCGGGTCAGCACAGTGACACAGTGGTTAGCACTGTTGCCTCGCGGTGGCAGGGACTCGGGGCAGCACGGTGACAGTGATTAGCACTGCTGCCTCACGGTGCCGAGGACCCGGGGCAGCACGGTGACACAGTGGTTAGCACTGTTGCCTCACAGCACCAGGGACCCGGGGCAGCACGGTGACACAGTGGTTAGCACTGCTGCCTCACAGTGGCAGGGACTCGGGGCAGCACGGTGACACAGTGGTTAGCACTGCTCCCTCACAGCGCCAGGGACCCGGGGCAGCACGGTGACACAGTGGTTAGCACTGTTGCCTCGCGGTGGCAGGGACTCGGGGCAGCACGGTGACACAGTGATTAGCACTGCTGCCTCACGGTGCCGAGGACCCGGGCCAGGGTAAAGGATGTCTCTGAACGAACACAGTACATTCTGAAGAGGGAGGGTGAACAGCCAGAGGCCGCAGAACACAAGAGGTCCTAACGACGTAGGAGTTCAGGGAGCTAGGCAGTAAGCTAAAAAGCAGAACCTCTAGGGTTGTAATCTCAGGATTACTCCCTGTGCCACGTGCCAGTGAGGCTAGAAATAGGAGGATAGAGCAGCTAAACACGTGACTAAACTGATGGTGTAGGAGGGAGGGTTTCAGATTTCTGGACCATTGGGATCTCTTCCGGGGCAGGTGGGACCTGGACAAGAAGGACGGGTTACATCTAAACTGGAGGCAACAATATCCTGGCTGGGAGGTTTGCTCGTGTCACTCGGGAGGATTTAAACTAATATGGCAGGGGGAGGGAACCAGAGCGTGAGCTTAGAAGGTGCCAGAACTGAAGGGGAAATAGAGAACAAAACTAATAGAACATCAACCTCAGGCAGAGCAGAAAAGGTGACGAGTGTGAGACGGGAGGTGGTCAATGCAGGACTGAGGGTGTTGGACCTAAATGCGCGCAGTATACGGAACATGGTAAATGAGCTTGTTGCACATATTGAAATTGGCCGGTACGATGTTGTGGGCGTCACAGAGACGTGGCTGCAAGGGGATCAGGGCTAGGATCTAAATATCCAAGATATGTGTCCTATCGAAAGGACAGGATATGTGAAAAGGGGGTGGGGTCACATTGTTAGTAAGAAATGAAGTTAAATCGATAGCAAGGAGCAATATAGGATCAGAAGGCATAGAACTCTGGGTAGAGTTGAGGAATCGCAAAGGTAAAAAGACCCTGATGGGAGTTATGTACAGGCCCCCGAGCAGTAGTCAGGATGTGGGGCAGAAAATAAATCAGGAGATAGAAAAGTCAATATTACAATAATCATGGGGGACTTCAATATGCAGGTGGACTGGGAAAATCAGGTTGGTCGTGGATTCCGAGAAAAGGAATTTGTGGAATGTTTAAGAGATGTTTTTTGGAGCAGCTTGTGACAGAGCCCACTAGGGAACAGGCAATTCTGGATTTGGTGATGTGTAATGAGCCAGAGTTGATTGGAAAAGGAGCCTAGCAGGGAAGACAGTGGAACAGCAATGGCAGTAGTTTTTTGGGGGGTTATTCGGGAAGCCCAACAGGAATTCATCCCAAGGAGGAGGAAACATGCTACGGGGAGGACAAGGCATCCATGGCTGACGAGGGAAGTCAAGGACAGCATAAAAGAAAAAGAAAAAGCAGACAAAGTGGCGAGTATTAGTGGGAAACCAGAGGATTGGGAAGCCTTTAAAAGTGAGCAGAGGACAACTAAAAAAGCAATAGGGGAGAAGATGAAATCTGAGTGTAAGTTAGCTAGTAATATAAAGGAAGATAGGAAGAGTGTTTCTTTCAATATATAAAAGGTAAGAGAGGCAAAAACAGACATTGGACCACTGGAAAATGTGGCTGGAGAAGTGATAATAGGAAACAAAGAAATGGCAGAGGAACTGAATAGTTACTTTACATCAGTTTTCACGGTGGAAGACACCAGTGGGATGCCAGAGCTCCAGGGGGCAGAGGTGAGTGCAGTGATCATCACTAAGGAGAAGGTTCTGGGGAAACTGGAAGGTCTGAATGTGGATAAGTCACCTGGACCAGATGGACTACACCCCAGGGTTCTAAAAGAGATAGCTGAGGAAATTGTGGAGGCATTGGTGATGATCTTTGGAGACAGGAAGGGTCCCAGAGGACTGGAAAGTGGCTAATGTAACACCACTGTTTAAGAAGGGAGGGAGGCAGAAGACGGGAAATTATAGGCCGGTTAGCCTGACTTCGGCCATTGGTAAGATTGGTCTGTTATTAACGATGAGATCGTGGAGTACTTGGAAGTGCATGGTAAAATAGGACTGAGTCAGCACGGCTTCGTCAAAGGGAGGTCGTGTCTGACAAATCTGTTAGAGTTCTTTGAGAAAGTAACACGGAAGTTAGACAAAGGAGAACCAGTGGACGTGATTTATTTAGATTTCCAGAAAGCCTTTGACAAGGTGCCGTATAGGAGACTGTTAAAGAAGTTAAGAGCCCATGGTGTTCAGGGTAAGATCCGGGCATGGATAGAGGATTGGCTGACTGGCAGAAGGCAGAGAGTGGGGATAAAGGGGTCTTATTCAGGATGGCAGCCGGTGACTAGTGGTGTGCCTCAGGGGTCTGTGCTGGGACCACAACTTTTCACAATATACATGAATGATCTGGAAGAAGGAACTGAAGGCTCTGTTGCTAAGTTGGGAGATGATACAAAGATCTGTCGAGGGACAGGTAGTATTGAGGAAGCAAGGGGGCTGCAGAAGGACTTGGACAAGCTAGGAGAGCGGGCAATGAAGTGGCAGATGGAATACTATGTGGAAAAGTGTGAGGTTATGCACTGTGGAAGGAGGAATTTAGGCATAGACTATTTTCTAAATGGGGAGATGCTCAGGAAATCAGAAGCACAAAGGGACTTGGGAGTCCTTGTTCACGATTCTCTTAAGGTTAACGTGCAGGTTCAGTCGGCAGTTAGGAAGGCAAATGCAATGTTAGCATTCATGTCAAGAGGGCTAGAATACAAGACCAGGGATGTACTTCTGAGGCTGTATAAGGGCAGCACGGTAGCACAGTGGATAACACAATTGCTTCACAGCTCTAGGGTCCCAGGTTCGATTCCCGGCTTGGGTCACTGTCTGTGCGGAGTCTGCACGTTCTCCCCGTGTGTGCGTGGGTTTCCTCCGGGTGCTCCGGTTTCCTCCCACAGTCCAAAGATGTGCAGGTTAGGTGGATTGGCCATGTATACATCAAGGTTAAAGCAGCATCTGAAACAGACCATTCTCCAGGATCTCCCAGGATTTCAACAACAATCTGAATATGAGCTTCATTACTTGCAGCCTGGTGATGGGACCGGGCCCAGGCGGTAAACAATCTGTTCAGGGGGGGTGGGGGGGACAGCCTATTGGCTCAGGCAATACCCCCCTCAGTCGACACCAGGAACAGAATGAGCCAGAAGCAGAGGTTGGAAAGCCACCCACTGAGCGTGGTGAAGCTCATTCCTGTTTACTGGAAGCGACATACATAGATATTCAAGTAGCTTTTCCACAAACAAAAGGAATATAAGCAAGCCTTGAGCAGTTCTTGAAATACCCAGAAGTTTGGGAAGTCAATGGTGGCCTGTTGGGTTTCTCCACGGCAACACCTCAGCCAATCAGAGTCGACATGCCAACCAATCAGCACCCTTTCTTCCTCAAAAATAAATTGCTGTGTTTGAAATTTGGTATTCTTGTGTTTGTTCCAATGAGTGCAAGATAAAAAACTTCCGCAACATGTCTCTCTGGGGGTGACCATTGACCAGAACCTGAACTGGAGCAGTTCGAGAGAGAACTACTGTGGGTACAAGAGCAGACCAGAAGCTAGGAATCTTACAGCGAGTAGACCCCTCCAAAGCCTGTCCACCATCTACAAGGCACAAGTCAGGAGTGTAATGGAATTTAATGTACCTGTGTAATGGAGTGTACTTGCCTGGATGAGCGCAGCTCCAACAACACTCAAGAAGCTCGACACCATCCAGGACAAAACAGCCCCGCTTGATTGCTCCCCCTTCCACAAACATTCACTCCCTCCACCACCGACACACAGTCGCAGCCGTGTGTCCCATCTACAGGATGCACTGCAGTAACTCACCAAGGTTCCTTAGACAGCACCTTCCAAACCCTCGATCTCTACCCTCTAGGACGAGAGCAGCAGATACCTGGGAACCCCACCACCTGGAGGTTCCCCTCCCAGTCACTCACCACCCTGACTGGGAAATATATCGCCGTTCCTTCACTGTCGCTGGGGCAACCTCCTGGAACCCCTCCCTAACAGCACAATGGGTGTACCTACACCTCATGGACTGCAGCGGGTTCAAGAAGGCAGCTCACCCCCACCTTCTCAACAGCAATTAATGGTGACCGAGCCAGCAAGGGCCACTACCATAACAATGTGTTTTTAAGTAATTCCCAGGACAGGTACAGCACGGGGTTAGGTACAGAGTAAAGCTCCCTCTACACTGTCCCATCAAACACTCCGAGGACAGGTACAGCACGGGGTTAGGTACAGAGTAAAGCTCCCTCTACACTGTCCCCATCAAACACTCCCAGGACAGGTACAGCACGGGGTTAGGTACAGAGTAAAGCTCCCTCTACACTGTCCCCGTCAAACATTCCCAGGACAGGTACAGCATGGGGTTAGATACAGAGTAAAGCTCCCTCTGCACTGTCCCCATCAAACACTCCCAGGACAGGTACAGCACGGAGTTAGATACAGAGTAAAGCTCCCTCTACACTGCCCCCATCAAACACTCCCAGGACAGGTACAGCACGGGGTTAGATACAGAGTAAAGCTCCCTCTACACTGTCCCCATCAAACACTCCCAGGACAGGTACAGCACGGGGTTAGATACAGAGTAAAGCTCCCTCTACACTGTCCCCATCAAAAACTCCCAGGACAGGTACAGCACGTGGTTAGATACAGAGTAAAGCTCCCTCTGCACTGTCCCCATCAAACACTCCCAGGACAGGTACAGCACGGGGTTAGATACAGAGTAAAGCTCCCTCTACACTGTTCCCATCAGACACTCCCAGGACAGGTACAGCACGGGGTTAGATACAGAGTAAACCTCCCTCTACACTGTCCCATCAAACACTCCAAGGACAGGTACAGCACGGGGTTAGGTACAGAGTAAAGCTCCCTCTACACTGTCCCCATCAAACACTCCCAGGACAGGTACAGCACGGGGTTAGGTACAGAGTAAAGCTCCCTCTACACTGTCCCCGTCAAACATTCCCAGGACAGGTACAGCATGGGGTTAGATACAGAGTAAAGCTCCCTCTGCACTGTCCCCATCAAACACTCCCAGGACAGGTACAGCACGGAGTTAGATACAGAGTAAAGCTCCCTCTACACTGTCCCCATCAAACACTCCCAGGACAGGTACAGCACGGGGTTAGATACAGAGTAAAGCTCCCTCTACACTGTCCCCATCAAACACGACCAGGACAGGTACAGCACGGGGTTAGATACAGAGTAAAGCTCCCTCTACACTGTCCCCATCAAAAACTCCCAGGACAGGTACAGCACGTGGTTAGATACAGAGTAAAGCTCCCTCTGCACTGTCCCCATCAAACACTCCCAGGACAGGTACAGCACGGGGTTAGATACAGAGTAAAGCTCCCTCTACACTGTTCCCATCAGACACTCCCAGGACAGGGACAACGCAGGGTTGGATACAGAGTAAAGCTCCCTCTACACTGCCCCCATCAAACACTCCCAGGACAGGTACAGCACGGGGTTAGATACAGAGTAAAGCTCCCTCTACACTGTCCCCATCAAACACTCCCAGGACAGGTACAGCACGGGGTTAGATACAGAGTAAAGCTCCCTCTACACTGTTCCCATCAGACACTCCCAGGACAGGGACAACGCAGGGTTGGATACAGAGTAAAGCTCCCTCTACACTGCCCCCATCAAACACTCCCAGGACAGGTACAGCACATGGTTAGATACAGAGTAAAGCTCCCTCTACACTGTCCCCATCAAACACTCCCAGGACAGGTACAGCACGGGGTTAGATACAGAGTAAAGCTCTCTCTACACTGTCCCCATCAAACACTCCCAGGACAGGTACAGCACGGGGTTAGATACAGAGTAAAGCTCTCTCTACACTGTCCCCATCAAACAGTCCCAGGACAGGTACAGCACAGGGTTAGATACAGAGTAAAGCTCCCTCTACACTGTCCCCATCAAACACTCCCAGGACAGGTACAGCACGGGGTTAGATACAGAGTAAAGCTCTCTCTACACTGTCCCCATCAAACACTCCCAGGACAGGTACAGCACGGGGTTAGATACAGAGTAAAGCTCCCTCTACACTGCCCCCATCAAACACTCCCAGGACAGGTACAGCACATGGTTAGATACAGAGTAAAGCTCTCTCTACACTGTCCCCATCAAACACTCCCAGGACAGGGACAACGCAGGGTTGGATACAGAGTAAAGCTCCCTCTACACTGCCCCCATCAAACACTCCCAGGACAGGTACAGCACGGGGTTAGATACAGAGTAAAGCTCCCTCTACACTGTCCCCATCAAACACTCCCAGGACAGGTACAGCACGGGGTTAGATACAGAGTAAAGCTCTCTCTACACTGTCCCCATCAAACACTCCCAGGACAGGTACAGCACGGGGTTAGATACAGAGTAAAGCTCTCTCTACACTGTCCCCATCAAACACTCCCAGGACAGGTACAGCATGGGGTTAGATACAGAGTAAAGCTCCCTCTACACTGCCCCCATCAAACACTCCCAGGACAGGTACAGCACGGGGTTAGATACAGAGTAAAGCCACTCTACACTGTCAAGCCTGGATTGTCCAGGCCCTGCTCCATTTCGATTGGATGTGTTTATTGTTACGTGTACCGAGGTATAATGAAAAAAAAATTTCTGCGAGCAGCTCAAATGATCATTTCACACATGAAAATAAAATAAAAAGAAATACATAAGATATGTTTCCGGGGTGTTTATTTGCTCTTTTGATGCATGTTTGTAATAAAGAACATGAAAAAAAAAGAAAATACATAATAGGGCAACACAAGGTATACAATGTAACTACATAAGCACCGGCATCGGGTGAAGCAGACAGGGTGTAGTGTTAATCAGGTCAGTCCATAAGAGGGTCATTTAGGAGTCTGGTGACAGTGGGGAAGAAGCTGTTTTTGAGTCTGTTCGTGCGTGTTCTCAGACTTCTGTGTCTCCTGCCCAATGGAAGAAGTTGGAAGAGTGAGCAAGCCGGGTGGGAGGGGTCTTTGATTATGCTGCCCGCTTTCCCCAGGCAGCGGGAGGTGTCGATGGAGTCAATGGATGGGAGGCAGGTTCGTGTGATGGACTGGGCGGTGTTCACGACTAACCCTCTGACAGTGCAGCACTCCCTCAGTACTGACCCTCTGAGAGTGCAGCACTCCCTCAGTACTGACCCTCTGACAGTGCGGCACTCCCTCAGTACTGACCCTCTGACAGTGCGGCACTCCCTCGGTACTGACCCTCTGACAGTGCAGCACTCCCTTAGTACTGTCCCTCTGACAGTGCGGCTCTCCCTCAGTACTGACCCTCTGACACTGCAGCACTCCCTCAGCACTGACCCTCTGACAGTGCGGCACTCCCTCAGTACTGACCCTCTGACAGTGCAGCACTCCCTCAGTACTGACCCTCTGACAGTGCGGCACTCCCTCAGTACTGACCCTCTAACAGCGCCGCACTCCCTCAGTACTGACCTTCTGACAGTGCAGCACTCCCTCAGTACAGACCCACTGACAGTGCAGCACTCCCTCAGTCCTGACCCTCTGACAGTGCGGCACTCCCTCAGTACTGTCCCTCTGACAGTGCGGCTCTCCCTCAGTACTGACCCTCTGACAGTGCTGCACTCCCTCAGTCCTGATCATCTGACAGTGTAGCACTCCCTCAGTACTGACCCTCTGACAGTGCGGCACACCCTCAGTACTGACCCTCTGACAGTGCGGCACTCCCTCAGTACTGACCCTCTGACTGTGCAGCACTCCCTCAGTACTGACCCTCTGACAGTGCGGCACTCCCTCAGTACTGACCATCTGACAGTGCAGCACTCCCTCAGTACTGACCCTCTGACAGTGCAGCACTCCCTCAGTCCTGACCCTCTGACAGTGCAGCACTCCCTCAGTACTGACCCTCTGACAGTGCGGCACTCCCTCAGTCCTGATCCTCTGACAGTGCGGCACTCCCTCAGTACTGACCCTCTGAAAGTGCGGCACTCCCTCAGTACTGACCCTCTGACAGTGCAGTGCTCCCTCAGTACTGACCCTCTGACAGTGCGGCACTCCCTCAGTACTGACCCTCTGACAGTGCGGCACACCCTCAGTACTGACCCTCTGACAGTGCGGCACTCCCTCAGTACTGACCCTCTGACAGTGCGGCACTCCCTCAGGACTGACCTTCTGACAGTGAGGCACTCCCTCAGTAATGACCCGATGACTGTGCAGCACCTCCTCTGTACTGACCCTCTGACAGTGCAGCACTCCCTCAATATTGACCCTCTGACAGTGTGGCACTCCCTCAGTACTGACCCTCTGACAGTGCAGCACTCCCTCAGTACTGACCCTCTGACAGTGTGGCAGTCCCTCAGTACTGACCCTCTGACAGTGCAGCACTCCGTCAATATTGACCCTCTGACAGTGTGGAACTCCCTCAGACTGACCCTCTGACAGTGTGGAACTCCCTCAGACTGACCCTCTGACAGTGCAGCACTCCCTCAGTACTGACCCTCTGTCAGTGCGGCACTCCCTCGGTACTGACCCTCTGACAGTGCGGCACTCCCTCTGTACTGATCCTCTGACAGTGCGGCACTCCCTGAGTACTGACCCTCTGACACTGCAGAACTCCCTCAGTACTGACCGTCTGACAATGCGGCACTCCCTCAGTACTGACCCTCTGACAGTGCAGCACTCCCTCAGTCCTGACCCTCTGACACTGCAGCACTCCCTCAGTACTGACCCGCTAACAGTGCTGCACTCCCTCAGTACTGACGCTCTGACAGTGCGGCACTCCCTCAGTACTGACCCTCTGACAGTGCGGCACTCCCTCAGTCCTGACCCTCTGACAGTGCAGCACTCCCTCAGTCCTGACCCTCTGACACTGCAGCACTCCCTCAGTACTGACCCTCTGACTGTGCAGCACTCCCTCAGCACTGACCCTCTGACACTGCAGCACTCCCTCAGCACTGACCCTCTAACACTGCAGCACTCCCACAGTACTGACCCTCTGACAGTGCAGCACTCCCTCAGTACTGACCCTCTGACAGTGCGGCACTCCCTCAGTACTGACCCTCTGACAGTGCAGCACTCCCTCAGTACTGACGCTCTGACAGTGCGGCACTCCCTCAGTACTGACCCTCTGACAGTAAAGCACTCCCTCAGTACTGACCCTCTGACAGTGCGGCACTCCCTCAGTACTGACCCTCTGACAGTGCAGCACTCCCTCAGTACTGACGCTCTGACAGTGCGGCACTCCCTCAGTACTGACCCTCTGACAGTGCAGCACTCCCTCAGTACTGACCCTCTGACAGTGCAGCACTCCCTCAGTACTGACCCTCTGACAGTGCAGCACTCCCTCAGTACTGACCCTCTGACAGTGCGGCACTCCCTCAGTACTGACCCTCTGACAGTGCGGCACTCCCTCAGTACTGACCCTCTGAGAGTGCAGCACTCCCTCAGTACTGACCCTCTGACAGTGCGGCACTCCCTCAGTACTGACCCTCTGACAGTGCGGCACTCCCTCGGTACTGACCCTCTGACAGTGCAGCACTCCCTTAGTACTGTCCCTCTGACAGTGCGGCTCTCCCTCAGTACTGACCCTCTGACACTGCAGCACTCCCTCAGCACTGACCCTCTGACAGTGCGGCACTCCCTCAGTACTGACCCTCTGACAGTGCAGCACTCCCTCAGTACTGACCCTCTGACAGTGCGGCACTCCCTCAGTACTGACCCTCTAACAGCGCCGCACTCCCTCAGTACTGACCTTCTGACAGTGCAGCACTCCCTCAGTACAGACCCACTGACAGTGCAGCACTCCCTCAGTCCTGACCCTCTGACAGTGCGGCACTCCCTCAGTACTGTCCCTCTGACAGTGCGGCTCTCCCTCAGTACTGACCCTCTGACAGTGCTGCACTCCCTCAGTCCTGATCATCTGACAGTGTAGCACTCCCTCAGTACTGACCCTCTGACAGTGCGGCACACCCTCAGTACTGACCCTCTGACAGTGCGGCACTCCCTCAGCACTGACCCTCTGACTGTGCAGCACTCCCTCAGTACTGACCCTCTGACAGTGCGGCACTCCCTCAGTACTGACCATCTGACAGTGTAGCACTCCCTCAGTACTGACCCTCTGACAGTGCAGCACTCCCTCAGTCCTGACCCTCTGACAGTGCAGCACTCCCTCAGTACTGACCCTCTGACAGTGCGGCACTCCCTCAGTCCTGATCCTCTGACAGTGCGGCACTCCCTCAGTACTGACCCTCTGAAAGTGCGGCACTCCCTCAGTACTGACCCTCTGACAGTGCAGTGCTCCCTCAGTACTGACCCTCTGACAGTGCGGCACTCCCTCAGTACTGACCCTCTGACAGTGCGGCACACCCTCAGTACTGACCCTCTGACAGTGCGGCACTCCCTCAGTACTGACCCTCTGACAGTGCGGCACTCCCTCAGGACTGACCCTCTGACAGTGAGGCACTCCCTCAGTAATGACCCGATGACTGTGCAGCACCTCCTCTGTACTGACCCTCTGACAGTGCAGCACTCCCTCAATATTGACCCTCTGACAGTGCAGCACTCCCTCAGTACTGACCCTCTGACAGTGTGGCAGTCCCTCAGTACTGACCCTCTGACAGTGCAGCACTCCCTCAGTACTGACCCTCTGACAGTGCGGCACTCCCTCAGTACTGACCCTCTGACAGTGCAGCACTCCCTCAGTACTGACCCTCTGACAGTGTGGCAGTCCCTCAGTACTGACCCTCTGACAGTGCAGCACTCCGTCAATATTGACCCTCTGACAGTGTGGAACTCCCTCAGACTGACCCTCTGACAGTGTGGAACTCCCTCAGACTGACCCTCTGACAGTGCAGCACTCCCTCAGTACTGACCCTCTGTCAGTGCGGCACTCCCTCGGTACTGACCCTCTGACAGTGCGGCACTCCCTCTGTACTGATCCTCTGACAGTGCGGCACTCCCTGAGTACTGACCCTCTGACACTGCAGAACTCCCTCAGTACTGACCGTCTGACAATGCGGCACTCCCTCAGTACTGACCCTCTGACAGTGCAGCACTCCCTCAGTCCTGACCCTCTGACACTGCAGCACTCCCTCAGTACTGACCCGCTAACAGTGCTGCACTCCCTCAGTACTGACGCTCTGACAGTGCGGCACTCCCTCAGTACTGACCCTCTGACAGTGCGGCACTCCCTCAGTCCTGACCCTCTGACAGTGCAGCACTCCCTCAGTCCTGACCCTCTGACACTGCAGCACTCCCTCAGTACTGACCCTCTGACTGTGCAGCACTCCCTCAGCACTGACCCTCTGACACTGCAGCACTCCCTCAGCACTGACCCTCTAACACTGCAGCACTCCCACAGTACTGACCCTCTGACAGTGCAGCACTCCCTCAGTACTGACCCTCTGACAGTGCGGCACTCCCTCAGTACTGACCCTCTGACAGTGCAGCACTCCCTCAGTACTGACGCTCTGACAGTGCGGCACTCCCTCAGTACTGACCCTCTGACAGTAAAGCACTCCCTCAGTACTGACCCTCTGACAGTGCGGCACTCCCTCAGTACTGACCCTCTGACAGTGCAGCACTCCCTCAGTACTGACGCTCTGACAGTGCGGCACTCCCTCAGTACTGACCCTCTGACAGTGCAGCACTCCCTCAGTACTGACCCTCTGACAGTGCAGCACTCCCTCAGTACTGACCCTCTGACAGTGCAGCACTCCCTCAGTACTGACCCTCTGACAGTGCGGCACTCCCTCAGTACTGACCCTCTGACAGTGCGGCACTCCCTCAGTACTGACCCTCTGACAGTGCAGCACTCCCTTAGTACTGTCCCTCTGACAGTGCGGCTCTCCCTCAGTACTGACCCTCTGACACTGCAGCACTCCCTCAGCACTGACCCTCTGACAGTGCGGCACTCCCTCAGTACTGACCCTCTGACAGTGCAGCACTCCCTCAGTACTGACCCTCTGACAGTGCGGCACTCCCTCAGTACTGACCCTCTGACAGTGCAGTGCTCCCTCAGTACTGACCCTCTGACAGTGCCGCAGCCCCTCAGTACTGACCCTCTGACAGTGCGTCACTCCCTCACCACTGACCCTCTGACAGTGCGGCACTCCCTCAGTACTGACCCTCTGACAGTGCAGCACTCCCTCAGTACTGACCCTCTGACAGTGCGGCACTCCCTCAGTACTGACCCTCTGACAGTGCGGCACTCCCTCAGTACTGACCCTCTGACAGTGCAGTACTCCCTCAGTACTGACCCTCTGACAGTGCGGCACTCCCTCAGTACTGACCCTCTGACAGTGCAGCACTCCCTCAGTACTGACCCTCTGACAGTGCGGCGCTCCCTCAGTACTGACCCTCTGACAGTGCGGCGCTCCCTCAGTACTGACCCTCTGACAGTGCGGCACTCCCTCAGTACTGACCCTCTGACAGTACAGCACTCCCTCAGTACTGACCCTCTGACAGTACAGCACTCCCTCAGTACTGACCCTCTGACAATGCGGCACCCCCTCAGTACTGACCCTCTGACAGTGCAGCACTCCCTCAGTACTGACCCTCTGACAGTGCGGCGCTCCCTCAGTACTGACCCTCTGACAGTGCGGCACTCCCTCAGTACTGACCCTCTGACAGTGCGGCACTCCCTCAGTACTGACCCTCTGACAGTACAGCACTCCCTCAGTACTGACCCTCTGACAGTACAGCACTCCCTCAGTACTGACCCTCTGACAGTGCGGCACCCCCTCAGTACTGACCCTCTGACAGTACAGCACTCCCTCAGTACTGACCCTCTGACAGTACAGCACTCCCTCAGTACTGACCCTCTGACAGTGCGGCACCCCCTCAGTACTGACCCTCTGACAGTACAGCACTCCCTCAGTACTGACCCTCTGACAGTACAGCACTCCCTCAGTACTGACCCTCTGACAGTGCGGCACCCCCTCAGTACTGACCCTCTGACAGTGTGGCACTCCCTCAGTACTGACCCTATGACAGTACAGCACTCGCTCAGTACTGACCCTCTGACAGTGCGGCACCCCCTCAGTACTGACCCTCTGACAGTACAGCACTCCCTCAGTACTGACCCTCTGACAGTGCGGCGCTCCCTCAGTACTGACCCTCTGACGGTGCGGCGCTCCCTCAGTACTGACCCTCTGACAGTGCGGCACTCCCTCAGTACTGACCCTCTGACAGTACAGCACTCCCTCAGTACTGACCCTCTGACAGTACAGCACTCCCTCAGTACTGACCCTCTGACAGTGCGGCACCCCCTCAGTACTGACCCTCTGACAGTACAGCACTCCCTCAGTACTGACCCTCTGACAGTACAGCACTCCCTCAGTACTGACCCTCTGACAGTGCGGCACCCCCTCAGTACTGACCCTCTGACAGTACAGCACTCCCTCAGTACTGACCCTCTGACAGTACAGCACTCCCTCAGTACTGACCCTCTGACAGTGCGGCACCCCCTCAGTACTGACCCTCTGACAGTGCGGCACTCCCTCAGTACTGACCCTCTGACAGTACAGCACTCCCTCAGTACTGACCCTCTGACAGTACAGCACTCCCTCAGTACTGACCCTCTGACAGTGCAGCACTCCCTCAGTACTGACCCTCTGACAGTGCGGCACTCCCTCAGTACTGACCCTCTGACAGTACAGCACTCCCTCAGTACTGACCCTCTGACAGTGCAGCACTCCCTCAGTACTGACCCTCTGACAGTGCGGCACTCCCTCAGTACTGACCCTCTGACAGTGCAGCACTCCCTCAGTACTGACCCTCTGACAGTGCAGCACTCCCTCAGTCCTGACCCTCTGACAGTGCAGCACTCCCTCAGTACTGACCCTCTGACAGTGCAGCACTCCCTCAGTACTGACCCTCTGACAGTGCAGCACTCCCTCAGTCCTGACCCTCTGACAGTGCAGCACTCCCTCAGTACTGACCCTCTGACAGTGCAGCACTCCCTCAGTACTGACCCTCTGACAGTGCAGCACTCCCTCAGTACTGACCCTCTGACAGTGCAGCACTCCCTCAGTACTGACCCTCTGAGATTGCAGCACTCCCTCAGTACTGACCCTCTGACAGTGCAGCACACCCTCAATACTGACCCTCTGACAGTGCGGCTCTCCCTCAGCACTGACCCTCTGACAGTGCAGCACTCCCTCAGTACTGACCCTCTGACAGTGCGGCACTCCCTCAGTACTGACCCTCTGACAGTGCAGCTCTCCCACAGTACTGACCCTCTGACAGTGCGGCACTCCCTCAGTACTGACCCTCTGACAGTGCGGCCCTCCCTCGGTACTGACCCTCTGACAGTGCGGCACTCCCTCAGTACTGACCCTCTGACAGTGCAGCACTCCCTCAGTCCTGACCCTCTGACAGTGCAGCACTCCCTCAGTACTGACCCTCTGACAGTGCAGCACTCCCTCAGTACTGACCCTCTGACAGTGCGGCACTCCCTCAGTACTGACCATCTGACAGTGCAGCACTCCCTCAGTACTGACCCTCTGACAGTGCAGCACTCCCTCAGTACTGACCCTCTGACAGTGCAGCACTCCCTCAGTACTGACCCTCTGACAGTGCAGCAGTCCCTCAGTACTGACCCTCTGACAGTGCGGCACTCCCTCAGTCCTGACCCTCTGACAGTGCAGCACTCCCTCAGTCCTGACCCTCTGAGAGTGCAGCACTCCCTCAGTACTGACCCTCTGACAGTGCAGCACTCCCTCAGTCCTGACCCTCTGACAGTGCAGCACTCCCTCAGTACTGACCCTCTGACAGTGCGGCACTCCCTCAGTCCTGACCCTCTGACAGTGCAGCACTCCCTCAGTACTGACCCTCTGACAGTGCGGCACTCCCTCAGTCCTGACCCTCTGACAGTGCAGCACTCCCTCAGTCCTGACCCTCTGACAGTGCAGCACTCCCTCAGTACTGACCCTCTGACAGTGCGGCACTCCCTCAGTACTGACCCTCTGACAGTGCAGCACTCCCTCAGTACTGACCCTCTGACAGTGCGGCACTCCCTCAGTACTGACCCTCTGACAGTGCAGCACTCCCTCAGTCCTGACCCTCTGACAGTGCAGCACTCCCTCAGTACTGACCCTCTGACAGTGCGGCACTCCCTCAGTCCTGACCCTCTGACAGTGCAGCACTCCCTCAGTACTGACCCTCTGACAGTGCGGCACTCCCTCAGTCCTGACCCTCTGACAGTGCAGCACTCCCTCAGTCCTGACCCTCTGACAGTGCAGCACTCCCTCAGTACTGACCCTCTGACAGTGCGGCACTCCCTCAGTACTGACCCTCTGACAGTGCAGCACTCCCTCAGTCCTGACCCTCTGACAATGCAGCACTCCCTCAGTACTGACCCTCTGACAGTGCGGCACTCCCTCAGTACTGACCCTCTGACAGTGCGGCTCTCCCTCAGTACTGACCCTCTGACAGTGCGGCACTCCCTCAGTCCTGACCCTCTGACAGTGCAGCACTCCCTCAGTACTGACCCTCTGACAGTGCAGCACTCCCTCAGTACTGACCCTCTGACAGTGCGGCACTCCCTCAGTACTGACCCTCCGACAGTGCAGCACTCCCTCAGTACTGACCCCCTGACAGTGCAGCACTCCCTCAGTCCTGACCCTCTGAGATTGCAATGCCCTCTCCCATTTCTGCAGGACACATTCCAGTTTGAAACCGCAACATCTGTCTCCAGAAAAAGGTAATAACTGTTTCTGATTCTGTCCTAGGCTGCAACCTGGATGCCATCCATGACGTGACAGTCGCTTATCCATACAACATCCCGCAGAATGAGAGGGACCTGTTCACTGGCAACTTTCCCAGGGAGATTCACTTCCACATCCGACGGTACCCGGCCGCCTACCTGCCCACCTCGGTGGAGGGGCTGAAGGAGTGGTGCTGCCTCAGGTGGCAGGACAAGGAGAAACTGCTGCGCACTTATTACCAAGGCAACCGCTCATTCAGCGATCAGGCCGAAATTCAGAGCCAGGCCCAAATCCTGATTCAGAGCCAGGTCCAGGTTCTGAGTCAAATTCCCGATCAGAGCCGGGTTCAGGCTAAACGCCCTTTCCGATTGCCGTTCCTGGGAAATGCCTGGAGCCGGCGTCAGCGTCGGGTCCAAGTTTCGGCTCACGATTGGGGTCAGGGCAGGGGTGAAGGTCAGGCGCCCCTGCCTCCCTGTAAGTCCAGAGGCCGAGTGTTCCTCATCAAGTTCTTATCCATTGTGTACTGGACCGTCTTTGTGCTGACCATGTTTGTGGTGATCTGGTCGTACAACCTGGCCAGGTGGTACCTCTCCATCGTGGCCATCTTCTTCATGCTGCAGGAGAAGGTTTTTGGCGGGTGTGAGGTGTTGGAATTGTCTGCGCACAACAGCAAGGCTTTCCGGCAATGGAGGAAGAGGCACTGACCCAGCCAATTCCACAACCTCTCCTCTCCATCTGGCCAATCCCAGGATTCTCCCATTGACCCCGCCAATCACAGGACACTCCCATTGATCTGGCAAAGGCCAAGGCTTCTTCCATCGATCCGGCCAATCCTGGTGCGTCTCCCGTCTCTAGACAGTCCCCACCTCGGTCAGCAGAGGAATCAACTCAGTTCGCTGCCTCAAATCGACCTGACTTTCTCCTTCAGCCGGGAGAGGAGAGGGAGGGAAGACAGTACAACGGTGAGAGTGTCGAGGGAGGGCGAAGGAGGGAACAAGGTGGGAGAGCGAAGGAAGGGAAGGAGAGCACGAAGATTAGAGGGCAGGCTGGCCAACAGTAGAACTGCCAGCTTCGTCACTCTCAGGATCCACACTGATGTTTTCTACCATTTTAAGCTGCTATCACCCGGCTGAAGGACAACATCAGCAGAGACAGGCTGAGTGAAGAGGGCACTTTACCCATCAGTGACTATGGTGAGACCCTGGGTCAATTAGGATGATAATTATATTCCTGTGAGTGTGAGTCACTGTCCCCTAGTGAGACTTAGTGTGTGTGGAACTGTACCCCAGTGAGAGTCAGTGTGTGTGGAACTGCACCCCAGTGAGAGTCAGTGTGTGTGGAACTGTATCCCAGTGAGAGTCAGTGTGTGTGGAACTGTACCCCAGTGAGAGTCAGTGTGTGTGGAACTGTATCCCAGTGAGAGTCAGTGTGTGTGGAACTGTACCCCAGTGAGAGTCAGTGTGTGTGGAACTGTATCCCAGTGAGAGTCAGTGTGTGTGGAACTGTATCCCAGTGAGAGTCAGTGTGTGTGGAACTGTAACCCAGTGAGAGTCAGTGTGTGTGGAACTGTACCCCAGTGAGAGTCAGTGTGTGTGGAACTGTATCCCAGTGAGAGTCAGTGTGTGTGGAACTGTAACCCAGTGAGAGTCAGTGTGTGTGGAACTGTATCCCAGTGAGAGTCAGTGTGTGTGGAACTGTATCCCAGTGAGAGTCAGTGTGTGTGGAACTGTACCACAGTGAGAGTCAGTGTGTGTGGAACTGTATCCCAGTGAGAGTCAGTGTGTGTGGAACTGTACCACAGTGAGAGTCAGTGTGTGTGGAACTGTATCCCAGTGAGAGTCAGTGTGTGTGGAACTGTATCCCAGTGAGAGTCAGTGTGTGTGGAACTGTACCACAGTGAGAGTCAGTGTGTGTGGAACTGTATCCCAGTGAGAGTCAGTGTGTGTGGAACTGTACCACAGTGAGAGTCAGTGTGTGTGGAACTGTATCCCAGTGAGAGTCAGTGTGTGTGGAACTGTACCCCAGTGAGAGTCAGTGTGTGTGGAACTGTATCCCAGTGAGAGTCAGTGTGTGTGGAACTGTATCCCAGTGAGTGTCAGTGTGTGTGGAACTGTATCCCAGTGAGAGTCAGTGTGTGTGGAACTGTACCCCAGTGAGAGTCAGTGTGTGTGGAACTGTATCCCAGTGAGAGTCAGTGTGTGTGGAACTGTATCCCAGTGAGAGTCAGTATGTGTGGGACTGTATCCCAGTGAGAGTCAGTGTGTGTGGAACTGTACCCCAGTGAGAGTCAGTGTGTGTGGAACTGTATCCCAGTGAGATTCAGTGTGTGTGGAACTGTATCCCAGTGAGAGTCAGTGTGTGTGGAACTGTATCCCAGTGAGAGTCAGTGTGTGTGGAACTGTATCCCAGTGAGAGCCAGTGTGTGTGGAACTGTATCCCAGTGAGAGTCAGTGTGTGTGGAACTGTATCCCAGTGAGAGTCAGTATGTGTGGAACTGTACCCCAGTGAGACTCAGTATGTGTGGGACTGTATCCCAGTGAGAGTCAGTGTGTGTGGAACTGTACCCCAGTGAGAGTCAGTGTGTGTGGAACTGTATCCCAGCGAGAGTCAGTGTGTGTGGAACTGTATCCCAGTGAGAGTCAGTGTGTGTGGAACTGTTTCGCAGTGAGAGTCAGTGTGTGTGGAACTGTATCCCAGTGAGAGTCAGTGTGTGTGGAACTGTACCCCAGTGAGAGTCAGTGTGTGTGGAACTGTACCCCAGTGAGAGTCAGTGTGTGTGGAACTGTATCCCAGCGAGAGTCAGTGTGTGTGGAACTGTATCCCAGCGAGAGTCAGTGTGTGTGGAACTGTATCCCAGTGAGAGTCAGTGTGTGTGGAACTGTATCCCAGTGAGAGTCAGTGTGTGTGGAACTGTACCCCAGTGAGAGTCAGTGTGTGTGGAACTGTATCCCAGCGAGAGTCAGTGTGTGTGGAACTGTATCCCAGCGAGAGTCAGTGTGTGTGGAACTGTATCCCAGTGAGAGTCAGTGTGTGTGGAACTGTATCCCAGTGAGAGTCAGTGTGTGTGGAACTGTTTCGCAGTGAGAGTCAGTGTGTGTGGAACTGTATCCCAGTGAGAGTCAGTGTGTGTGGAACTGTATCCCAGCGAGAGTCAGTGTGTGTGGAACTGTATCCCAGTGAGAGTCAGTGTGTGTGGAACTGTATCCCAGTGAGAGTCAGTGTGTGTGGAACTGTACCCCAGTGAGAGTCAGTGTGTGTGGAACTGTACCCCAGTGAGAGTCAGTGTGTGTGGGACTGTATTCCGTTATCTGCAGTGTGTGTGGAACTGTATTCCGTTATCTGCAGTGTGTGTGGGACTGTATTCCGTTATCTGCAGTGTGTGTGGGACTGTATTCCGTTATCTGCAGTGTGTGTGGGACTGTATTCCGTTATCTGCAGTGTGTGTGGGACTGTATTCCGTTATCTGCAGTGTGTGTGGGACTGTATTCCGTTATCTGCAGTGTGTGTGGGACTGTATTCCGTTATCTGCAGTGTGTGTGGAACTGTATCCCAGCGAGAGTCAGTGTGTGTGGAACTGTATCCCAGTGAGAGTCAGTGTGTGTGGAACTGTATCCCAGTGAGAGTCAGTGTGTGTGGAACTGTTTCGCAGTGAGAGTCAGTGTGTGTGGAACTGTATCCCAGTGAGAGTCAGTGTGTGTGGAACTGTATCCCAGCGAGAGTCAGTGTGTGTGGAACTGTATCCCAGTGAGAGTCAGTGTGTGTGGAACTGTATCCCAGTGAGAGTCAGTGTGTGTGGAACTGTACCCCAGTGAGAGTCAGTGTGTGTGGAACTGTACCCCAGTGAGAGTCAGTGTGTGTGGGACTGTATTCCGTTATCTGCAGTGTGTGTGGGACTGTATTCCGTTATCTGCAGTGTGTGTGGGACTGTATTCCGTTATCTGCAGTGTGTGTGGGACTGTATTCCGTTATCTGCAGTGTGTGTGGGACTGTATTCCGTTATCTGCAGTGTGTGTGGGACTGTATTCCGTTATCTGCAGTGTGCAGTGCTGATAATGCAGAATCACTGAATGCTACAGAACAGGAGGTGACCATTCAGCCCATATTGACTGTGCTCAGTCTCTGAAGGAACGATCCACATAGCCGCAATTTTCTGTGGTTTGCCCAGAGAGCTGTAAATTTCTTATTGAAAGCCGGCTGGCCTCAAACCACCTGCAACATGAATGAGGAAGGCGTAATCTCAGCCTTTAATTGTCCGTTAATGTCAAAGAGTCAGAATTGGCTCAGAGAATCGCTTGGTTTGTTTCTAATATTCAAATGCCCAAAACGTTTTCTGACGTTTGAAGAATGTATGTTGCTGGGAGTAGCTCTGTCAGCTCTCCACATCAGCACTATCTAATGTTCTCATGGGAAATGCTGAAGCAATAAATATCTTCAGCTTTTAACCTCCTGATTGTCTCATCATTGGCTCATCAATAATTATAATAATTTTATTGTCACAAGCAGGCTTACACTAACACTGCAATGAAGTTACTGTGAAAAGCCCCTAGTCGCCACATTCCGACGCCTGTTCGGGTCACAGAGGGAGAATTCAGAATGTCCAAATCACCTGACAGCACGTCTTCCGGGACTTGTGGGAGGAAACCGGAGCACCCGGAGGAAACCCACGCAGACACGGGGAGAACATGCAGACTCCACACAGACAGTGACCCAAGCCGGGAATCGAACCTGCGACCCTGGCGCTGTGAAGCCATAGTGCTAACCACTGTGCTACAGCTCCTCAGTTACTCCGAGACTGATCTGTTACTCATTGTTATCTGCGATCATAACCAGTGCCAGGCTGAATGTGAAAGAAGAGCTGTGTGTCCCTCTGTGCCTGTGTACCGATAGCTCTACACCTCCCTGTTTTGAGACTGTCAGAATCTGCCTCTCTGTGTCTGCCTCTCTGTGTCTGCCTCTCTGTGTCTGCCTCTCTGCGTCTGCCTCTCTGCGTCTGCCTCTCTGTGTCTGCCTCTCTGTGTCTGCCTCTCTGTGTCTGCCTCTCTGTGTCTGCCTCTCTGTGTCTGCCTCTCTGTGTCTGCCTCTCTGTGTCTGCCTCTCTGTGTCTGCCTCTCTGTGTCAGCCTCTCTGTGTCTGCCTCTCTGTGTCTGCCTCTCTGCGTCTGCCTCTCTGTGCCTGACTCTCTGTGTCTGCCTCTCTGTGTCTGACTCTCTGTGTCTGCCTCTCTGTGTCAGCCTCTCTGTGTCAGCCTCTCTGTGTCTGCCTCTCTGTGTCTGCCTCTCTGCGTCTGCCTCTCTGTGCCTGACTCTCTGTGCCTGACTCTCTGTGTCTGCCTCTCTGTGTCTGCCTCTCTGCGTCTGCCTCTCTGTGTCTGCCTCTCTGTGCCTGACTCTCTGTGTCTGCCTCTCTGTGTCAGCCTCTCTGTGTCTGCCTCTCTGTGTCTGCCTCTCTGCGTCTGCCTCTCTGTGCCTGACTCTCTGTGTCTGCCTCTCTGTGCCTGCCTCTCTGTGTCTGCCTCTCTGTGTCTGCCTCTCTGCGTCTGCCTCTCTGTGTCTGCCTGTCTGCGTCTGCCTCTCTGTGTCTGCCTCTCTGTGTCTGCCTCTCTGTGTCTGCCTCTCTGTGTCTGCCTCTCTGTGTCTGCCTCTCTGTGCCTGCCTCTCTGTGTCTGCCTCTCTGTGTCTGCCTCTCTGTGTCAGCCTGTCAGTGTCTGCCTCTCTGTGCCTGCCTCTCTGTGCCTGCCTCTCTGTGCCTGCCTCTCTGTGTCTGCCTCTCTGTGTCTGCCTCTCTGTGCCTGCCTCTCTGTGTCTGCCTCTCTGTGCCTGCCTGTCAGTGTCTGACTGTCAGTGTCTGCCTCTCTGTGTCTGCCTCTCTGTGTCTGCCTCTCTGTGTCTGCCTCTCTGTGTGTGCCTCTCTGTGTCTGCCTCTCTGTGCCTGCCTCTCTGTGTCTGCCTCTCTGTGCCTGCCTCTCTGTGTCTGCCTCTCTGTGTCTGCCTCTCTGTGCCTGCCTCTCTGTGTCTGCCTGTCAGTGTCTGACTGTCAGTGTCTGACTGTCAGTGTCTGCCTCTCTGTGTCTGCCTCTCTGTGTCTGCCTCTCTGTGTCTGCCTCTCTGTGTGTGCCTCTCTGTGTCTGCCTGTCTGTGTCTGTCTGTCTGCGTCTGCCTCTCTGTGTCTGCCTGTCTGTGTCTGCCTGTCTGTGTCTGCCTGTCAGTATCTGCCTCTCTGTGTCTGCCTCTCTGTGTCTGCCTGTCAGTGTCTGCCTCTCTGTGTCTGCCTCTCTGTGTCTGCCTCTCTGTGTCTGCCTCTCTGTGTCTGCCTCTCTGTGTCTGCCTGTCAGTGTCTGCCTCTCTGTGTCTGCCTCTCTGTGCCTGCCTGTCAGTGTCTGCCTGTCAGTGTCTGCCTCTCTGTGTCTGCCTCTCTGTGTCTGCCTCTCTGTGCCTGCCTGTCTGTGTCTGTCTGTCTGCGTCTGCCTCTCTGTGTCTGCCTCTCTGTGTCTGCCTCTCTGTGTCTGCCTCTTTGTGTCTGCCTGTCAGTGTCTGCCTCTCTGTGTCTGCCTGTCAGTGTCTGCCTGTCAGTGTCTGCCTGTCAGTGTCTGCCTGTCAGTGTCTGCCTCTCTGTGTCTGCCTCTCTGCGTCTGCCTCTCTGTGTCTGCCTCTCTGTGTCAGCCTGTCAGTGTCTGCCTCTCTGTGCCTGCCTCTCTGTGCCTGCCTCTCTGTGTCTGCCTCTCTGTGCCTGCCTCTCTGTGTCTGCCTCTCTGTGCCTGCCTGTCAGTGTCTGCCTCTCTGTGCCTGCCTCTCTGTGTCTGCCTCTCTGTGTCTGCCTGTCTGTGTCTGTCTGTCTGCGTCTGCCTCTCTGTGTCTGCCTGTCAGTGTCTGCCTGTCTGTGTCTGCCTCTCTGTGTCTGCCTCTCTGTGTCTGCCTCTCTGTGTCTGCTTGTCTGTGTCTGCCTGTCTGTGTCTGCCTCTCTGCGTCTGCCTCTCAGTGTCTGCCTCTCTGTGTCTGCCTCTCTGTGTCTGCCTCTCTGTGTCGGCCTCTCTGTGTCTGCCTCTCTGTGTCGGCCTCTCTGTGTCTGCCTGTCAGTATCTGCCTCTCTGTGTCTGCCTGTCAGTATCTGCCTCTCTGTGTCTGCCTCTCTGTGTCTGCCTCTCTGTGTCTGCCTCTCTGTGTCTGCCTCTCTGTGTCGGCCTCTCTGTGTCGGCCTCTCTGTGTCGGCCTCTCTGTGTCGGCCTCTCTGTGTCTGCCTCTCTGTGCCTGCCTCTCTGTGCCTGACTCTCTGTGTCTGCCTCTCTGTGTCTGCCTCTCTGGGTCAGCCTCTCTGTGTCTGCCTCTCTGTGTCGGCCTCTCTGTGTCTGCCTGTCAGTGTCTGCCTGTCAGTGTCTGCCTGTCAGTGTCTGCCTGTCAGTGTCTGCCTCTCTGTGTCTGCCTCTCTGTGTCTGCCTCTCTGTGTCTGCCTGTCTGTGTCTGCCTCTCTGTGTCTGCCTCTCTGTGTCTGCCTCTCTGTGTCTGCCTCTCTGTGTCTGCCTCTCTGCGCCTGCCTCTCTGCGCCTGCCTCTCTGCGCCTGCCTCTCTGCGCCTGCCTCACTGCGCCTGCCTCTCTGCGCCTGCCTCTCTGTGTCTGCCTCTCTGTGTCTGCCTCTCTGTGTCTGCCTCTCTGTGTCTGCCTGTCAGTGTCTGCCTCTCAGTGTCTGCCTCTCTGCGTCTGCCTCTCTGCGTCTGCCTCTCTGCGTCTGCCTCTCTGCGTCTGCCTCTCAGCGTCTGCCTCTCTGTGTCTGCCTCTCTGCGTCTGCCTCTCTGCGTCTGCCTCTCTGCGTCTGCCTCTCTGTGTCTGCCTCTCTGCGTCTGCCTCTCTGTGTCTGCCTCTCTGCGCCTGCCTCTCTGTGTCTGCCTGTCAGTGTCTGCCTCTCAGTGTCAGCCTCTCTGCGTCTGCCTCTCTGTGTCTGCCTCTCTGTGTCTGCCTCTCTGTGTCTGCCTGTCAGTGTCTGCCTCTCTGTGTCTGCCTCTCTGTGTCTGCCTCTCTGTGTCTGCCTCTCTGCGTCTGCCTCTCTGTGTCTGCCTGTCTGTGTCTGCCTCTCTGTGTCTGCCTCTCTGTGTCTGCCTCTCTGTGTCTGCCTCTCTGTGCCTGCCTCTCTGTGTCTGCCTCTCTGTGTCTGCCTCTCTGTGTCTGCCTCTCGGCGTCTGCCTCTCTGCGTCTGCCTCTCTGCGTCTGCCTCTCCGCGTCTGCCTGTCTGTGTCTGCCTGTCTGTGTCTGCCTGTTAGTATCTGCCTATCTGTGTGTGCCTTTCGGTGTCTGCCTGACGCTGTCTGCCTGCCTGTCAGTGTCTGCCATCTGTGTCTGCATGTCAGTGTCTGCCTGTCAGTTTCTGCCTGTCAGTTTCTGCCTCTCAGTTTCTGCCTGTCAGTGTCTGCCTCTCTGTGTCTGCCTGTCTGTGTCTGTCTGTCTGTGTCTGCCTCTCTGCGTCTGCATCTCTGTGTCTGCCTCTCTGTGTCTGCCTCTCTGTGCCTGCCTCTCTGTGCCTGCCTCTCTGTGTCTGCCTCTCTGTGTCTGCCTCTCTGTGTCTGCCTCTCTGTGTCTGCCTCTCGGCGTCTGCCTCTCTGCGTCTGCCTCTCTGCGTCTGCCTCTCCGCGTCTGCCTGTCTGTGTCTGCCTGTCTGTGTCTGCCTGTTAGTATCTGCCTATCTGTGTGTGCCTTTCGGTGTCTGCCTGACGCTGTCTGCCTGCCTGTCAGTGTCTGCCATCTGTGTCTGCATGTCAGTGTCTGCCTGTCAGTTTCTGCCTGTCAGTTTCTGCCTCTCCGTTTCTGCCTGTCAGTGTCTGCCTCTCTGTGTCTGCCTGTCTGTGTCTGTCTGTCTGTGTCTGCCTCTCTGCGTCTGCATCTCTGTGTCTGCCTCTCTGTGTCTGCCTCTCTGTGTCTGCCTCTCTGTGTCTGCCTGTCTGTGTCTGTCTGTCTGTGTCTGCCTCTCTGTGTCTGCCTCTCTGCGTCTGCCTCTCTGTGTCTGCCTCTCTGTGTCTGCCTCTCTGCATCTGCCTCTCTGCGTCTGCCTCTCTGCGTCTGCCTCTCTGTGTCTGCCTCTCTGTGTCTGCCTCTCTGTGTCTGCCTCTCTGTATCTGCCTCTCTGCGTCTGCCTCTCTGTGTCTGCCTGTCTGTCTGCCTCTCTGCCTCTGCCTGTCAGTGTCTGTCTGTCTGTGTCTGCCTCTCTGTGCCAGCCTCTCTGTGTCTGCCTGTCAGTGTCTGCCTCTCTGTGCCTGCCTCTCTGTGTCTGCCTCTCTGCGTCTGCCTCTCTGCGTCTGCCTCTCTGTGTCTGCCTCTCTGTGTCTGCCTGTCAGTGTCTGCCTCTCTGT
Organism: Scyliorhinus torazame; assembly: GCF_047496885.1. Lineage (NCBI taxonomy): Eukaryota > Metazoa > Chordata > Chondrichthyes > Carcharhiniformes > Scyliorhinidae > Scyliorhinus > Scyliorhinus torazame. Next base: position 35,074 of record NW_027308310.1, on the reverse strand, counting down.
GTCTGCCTCTCTGTGTCTGCCTCTCTGTGTCTGCCTGTCAGTGTCTGCCTCTCTGCGTCTGCCTCTCAGTGTCAGCCTCTCTGCGTCTGCCTCTCTGTGTCTGCCTCTCTGTGTCTGCCTGTCAGTGTCTGCCTCTCTGTGTCTGCCTCTCTGTGTCTGCCTCTCTGTGTCTGCCTCTCTGCGTCTGCCTCTCTGTGTCTGCCTGTCTGTGTCTGCCTCTCTGTGTCTGCCTCTCTGTGTCTGCCTCTCTGTGTCTGCCTCTCTGTGCCTGCCTCTCTGTGCCTGCCTCTCTGTGCCTGCCTCTCTGTGTCTGCCTCTCTGTGTCTGCCTCTCTGTGTCTGCCTCTCTGTGTCTGCCTCTCTGTGTCTGCCTCTCGGCGTCTGCCTCTCTGCGTCTGCCTCTCTGCGTCTGCCTCTCCGCGTCTGCCTGTCTGTGTCTGCCTGTCTGTGTCTGCCTGTTAGTATCTGCCTATCTGTGTGTGCCTTCGGTGTCTGCCTGACGCTGTCTGCCTGCCTGTCAGTGTCTGCCATCTGTGTCTGCATGTCAGTGTCTGCCTGTCAGTTTCTGCCTGTCAGTTTCTGCCTCTCAGTTTCTGCCTGTCAGTGTCTGCCTCTCTGTGTCTGCCTGTCTGTGTCTGTCTGTCTGTGTCTGCCTCTCTGCGTCTGCATCTCTGTGTCTGCCTCTCTGTGTCTGCCTCTCTGTGTCTGCCTCTCTGTGTCTGCCTCTCTGTGTCTGCCTGTCTGTGTCTGTCTGTCTGTGTCTGCCTCTCTGTGTCTGCCTCTCTGCGCCTGCCTCTCTGTGTCTGCCTCTCTGTGTCTGCCTCTCTGCATCTGCCTCTCTGCGTCTGCCTCTCTGCGTCTGCCTCTCTGTGTCTGCCTCTCTGTATCTGCCTCTCTGTGTCTGCCTCTCTGTATCTGCCTCTCTGCGTCTGCCTCTCTGTGTCTGCCTGTCTGTCTGCCTCTCTGCCTCTGCCTGTCAGTGTCTGTCTGTCTGTGTCTGCCTCTCTGTGCCAGCCTCTCTGTGTCTGCCTGTCAGTGTCTGCCTCTCTGTGTCTGCCTCTCTGTGCCTGCCTCTCTGTGTCTGCCTCTCTGCGTCTGCCTCTCTGCGTCTGCCTCTCTGTGTCTGCCTCTCTGTGTCTGCCTCTCTGTGTCTGCCTCTCTGTGCCTGCCTCTCTGTGCCTGCCTCTCTGCGTCTGCCTCTCTGCGTCTGCCTCTCTGCGTCTGCCTCTCTGCGTCTGCCTCTCTGCGTCTGCCTCTCTGCGTCTGCCTCTCTGTGTCTGCCTGTCTGCGTCTGCCTCTCTGTGTCTGCCTCTCTGTGTCTGCCTGTCAGTGTCTGCCTCTCTGTGTCTGCCTCTCTGTGTCAGCCTGTCAGTGTCTTCCTGTCTGCGTCTGCCTCTCTGCGTCTGCCTGTCTGCGTCTGCCTCTCTGCGTCTGCCTCTCTGCGTCTGCCTCTCTGCGTCTGCCTGTCAGTCATAGAGTCATAGATGTTTACAGCACGGAAACAGGCCCTTCGGCCCAGCTTGTTGATGCCGCCCAGTTTCTATCACTAAGCTGGTCCCACTTGCCCGCATTTGGCCCATATCCCTCTCTACCCACCCTGCCCATGGAACTGTCTGTTTTTTAAAGGACAAAATTGTACCCACCTCTACCACTGCCTCTGGCAGCTCGTTCCAGACACTCACCACCCTCTGTGTGAAGAAATGTCCCCTCTGGTCTCTTTTGTATCTCTCCCCTCTCACCTTGAACCTCTGCCCTCTACACATAGACATAGAACATACAGTGCAGAAGGAGGCCATTCGGCCCATCGAGTCTGCACCGACCCACTTAAGCCCTCACTTCCACCCTATCCCCATAACCCAATAACCCCTCCTAATCACTAAGGGCAATTTATCAAGGCCAATCCCCCTAACCTGCACGTCTTTGGACTTTTCTAGACTCCTCTACCTTTGGGAAAAGATGTTGACTATCTACCTTATCGATGTCCCTCATTATTTTATAGACCTCGATAAGATCACCCCTAAGCCTCCTACGCTCCAGGAAAAAAAGTTCCAGCCTCTCCTTATAACTCAGATTATCAAGTCCTGGTAGCATCCTCGTAAATCTCTTCTCACTCTTTCTAGTTTAACAATAGCCTTCCTATAATAGGGTGACCAGAACTGAACACATTATTCCATGTGTGGTCTTTGCAATGTCTGCTACAACTTCAACAAGACGCCCTAACTCCTGTATTCAATATTCTGACCAATCAAACCCATCTTGCTGAATGCCTCCTTCACCACCCTGTCCACCTGCGACTCCACCTCCAAGGAACTATGAACCTGTACCCCTCGATCTCTTTGTTCTGTAACTCTCCCCAACTCCCTACCATTAACTGAGTAGGTCCTGCCCCGATTCGATCGACCAAAATGCATCACCTCACATTTATCCAAATTAAACTCCATCTGCCATTCATCGGCCCACTGGCCCAATTGGTCAAGATCCTGTTGCAATCTTATAGAACCTTCACTGTCCGCTATGACACCAATCTTGGTGTTATCTGCAAAGTTACTAACCATGCCTCCTACATTCTCATCCAAATCAATAGTATATACAACAAATAACAGTGGAGCCAGCCCCGATCCCCGAGGCACACCGCTGCTCACAGGCCTCCAGTTTGAAAAATAACCCTCCACAACCACCCTTTAGCTTCGGTCGCCAAGACAATTTTGTATCCAATTGACTACTGCGCCCTGGATACCGTGAGATTTAACCTTTTGCAACAACCTACCATGCGGTACCTTGTCAAAGGCCTTGCTAAAGTCCATTTGGACAACGTCGACCGCACTGCCCTCATCTACCTTCTTGGTTACCCCTTCAAAAAACTCAAATTGGTGAGACATGACTTTCCCCTTACAAAGCCACGCTGACCTTCCCTAATTAGCCCTTGCCTGTCTAAATGCCTGTAGATCCTGTCCCTCAGAATACCTTTAACAACTTACCCACTACAGAAGTCAGGCTACCCGGTCTGTAATTCCCAGGCTTATCCCTACAGCTCTTCTTAAACAAGGGCACAACATTTGCAACCCTCCAATCTTCAGGCACTTCTCCTGTGACTGTCGATGAATTAAATATCTCAGCCAGGGGCTCGGCAATTTCCTCCCGAGCCTCCCACAACGTCCTGGGATACATTTCATCAGGTCCCGGGGATTTGTCTACCTTGATGAGCTTTAATACCTCCAGCACCTCCTTCTCTGTAATATGGACACTCCTCAAGACATCACTTTTATTTCCCCAATTTCCCTAACATTCGCGCCTTTTTCAACAGTAAATACTGACGAGGAATATTCATTTAGGACCTCTCCCATCCCTTGTGGATCTGCACATAGATGACCTTGTTTATCCTGAAGAGGCCCCACCCTGTCCCCAGTCACCCTTTTACCCAGTATGCATCTGGAAAAGCTCTTTGGATTTTCCTTTGCCGTATCTGCCAAGACAATCTCATGTCCCCTTTTTGCCCTCCTGATTTCTCTCTTAACTCTACTCCGACAAGCCCTATACTCTTCAAGGGATCCATTTGATCCCAGCTGCCTATGCATGCCATATAGAAGATAGAACTTACAGTGCAGAAGGAGGCCATTCGGCCTATCGAGTCTGCACCGGTTCTTGGAAAGAGCAGCAGACTCAAGCCCACATCTCCACCCCATCCCCATAACCCAGTAGCCCCACCTCACCTTTTTGGACACTAAGGGCAATTTATCACGGCCAATCCACCTAACCTGCACATCTTTAGACTGTGGGAGGAAACCGGAGCACCCGGAGGAAACCCACACAGACACGGGGAGAACGTGCAGACTCCGCACAGACAGCGACCCAAGACGGGAATCGAACCTGGGACCCTGGAGCTGTGAAGCCACAGTGCTAACCACTGTGCTACCGTGCTGCCTCCTTCCTTTTTGACGATGACCTCAATATCCCGAGTCTTCAAGGTTCCCTCCCTCTACCAGCCTTACCCTTCACTCTAAGAGGAATGTGCTCACCCTGAACCCTAGTTAACACCTTTTTGAAAGATTCCCACTTCCCAGCTGTCCCCTTGCCTGTAAATAGGCTCCCCCCCAATCAACTTCTGAAAGTTCCTGCCGAATACCCCCGAAATTGGCCTTGCCCCAATTTAATATTTTCACTTTTGGGCCAGAACTATCATTCTCCGGAGCTATCTTAAAACTAATGGAATTATGGTCGCTGGTCCCAAAGTGATCCCTCACTAACACTTCTGTCACCTGCCCCCTCCCCATTCGGCCCATCCACGTACTGAATGAGAAATTCCTCCTGAATACGCTCAACAAATTTCTCTCCATCCAAACCCCTGGTGCTATGGCTGTCCCAGTTAATGTTGGGAAAGTTTAAAGTCCCCAACTATTACCGCAGTGTCTGCCTGTCAGTGTCTGCCTGTCTGTGTCTGTCTGTCAGTGTCTGCCTGTCAGTGTCTGCCTGTCAGTGTCTGCCTGTCTGTGTCTGTCTGTCGGTGTCTGCCTGTCAGTGTCTGCCTGTCTGTGTCTGTATGTCAGTGTCTGCCTGTCTGTGTCTGTCAGTATCTTAGAACATAGAACATTACAGTGCAGTACAGGCCCTTCGGCCCTCGATGTTGCGCCGACCTGTGAAACCACTCGAAAGCCCATCTACACTATTCCCTTACCGTCCACATGTCTATCCAATGACCATTTGAATGCCCTTAGTGTTGGCGAGTCCACTACTGTTGCAGGCAGGGCATTCCACGCCCTTACTACTCTCTGGGTAAAGAACCTACCTCTGACATCTGTCCTATATCTATCTCCCCTCAATTTAAAGCCATGTCCCCTCGTGCTAGACATCACCATCCGAGGAAAAAGGCTCTCACTGTCCACCCTATCCAATCCTCTGATCATCTTGTATGCCTCAATTAAGTTACCTCTTAACCTTCTTCTCTCTAACAAAAACAGCCTCAAGTCCCTCAGCCTTCCTCATCAGGGGCGAAATTCCCCGGAAACGGCACGATATCCGCCGAATATGGCGCCCAAAACAGCGCAAATCAGACGGGCATCGCGCCGCCCCAAAGGTGCGGAGTGCTCCGCATCTTTGGGGGCCGAGCCCCAAAATTGAGGGGCTAGGTCGGCGCCGGACGAATTTCCGCCCTGCCAGCTGGTGGAAAAGGCCTTTGGTGCCCCGCCAGCTGGCACGGAAATGACATCTCCGGGCGGCGCATGCGCGGGAGCGTCAGCGGCCGCTGACAGCATTTCCACGCATGTGCAGTGGAGGGAGTCTCTTCCGCCTCCGCCATGGTGGAGACCGTGGCGGAGGTGGAAGGGAAAGAGTGCCCCCACGGCACAGGCCCGCCCGTGGATCGGTGGGCCCCGATCGCGGGCCAGGCCACCGTGGGGGCACCCCCTGGGCCTAGATCGCCCCGCGCCCCCCCCAGGACCCCGGAGCCCGCCCGCGCCGCCTTGTCCCGCCGGTAAGGTAGGTGGTCTAATTTACGCCGGCGGGACAGGCATTTTAGCGGCGGGACTTCGGCCCATCCGGGCCCGGCGGCGGGTCGGAGAATTTCGCCCAAGATCTTCCCTCCATAACAGGCAAGATTCTGGTAAATCTCCTCTGCACCCTTTCCAATGCTTCCACATCCTTTCTATAATGCGGCGACCAGAATTGCACGCAATACTCCAAATGCGGCCGCACCAGAGTTTTGTACAGCTGCAACATGACCTCCCGACTCCGGAACTCAATCCCTCTACCAATAAAAGCTAACACACCGTACGCCTTCTTAACAACCCTCTCAACCTGGGTGGCAACTTTCTGCCGTCTGTGTCTGCCTGTCTTCCAGTGTCTGCCTGTCTGTATCTGGTGCCTGTACCTGTCTTCAGTGTCTGTCTGCCTCTGCGCCTGCCTGTCTGTGTATGTGTCCAAATGCCCTCGTTAGTGACACTGGTCACCATTGGGTGCATGGAATATGTGCACCCTCATGGAGAACCCCACAGCCCACAGCGCTGAGAGAACTTCTCCTGTTGGTCGCGAGCTAGCTACGTTGAGGATGACCACCCTCAGCGAGGCTTACCTACTTGAGGAGGATCAGCTCAAGCACATTGGTGCAGGTTACACATTCCCAGCTGTGGAAGGGTGCGAAGCTGGTGTGGCCTTTGGTGGTCATGAACCATCTCGACAGCCAGTTGACTTCCTTCTCAAGGGTGTTAATGATCGAATGATGGTGCTTAAATTCCCTTTAGATGGCAACAGGCAAGTAACTCTCATTAGTGTGGATACCACTACCATCATAAAATGCATGAATAAAATATAACATCTCAAAGATGGGAATAGAGGGATACAGACCCCAGAAGTGTAGAAGATTTTAGTTTAGATGGGCAGCATGGTCGGCACAGGCTTAGAGGGCCGAAGGGCCTGTTCCTGTGCTGTACATTTCTTTGTTCTTTGCAGATGATACCAAATTAGGTGGGAGGGTGAATTGTGACGAGGATGCAGGGATCCTGCAGCATGATCTGGACAGGTTGGGCGAGTGGGCAAACCAATGGCAGATGCAGTATAATTTGGATACGTGTGAGGTTATTGACTTTGGAAGCAAAAACAGGAAGGCAGATTACTACCTGAATGATTGTAAATTGGGAGAGGGGAGTGTGCAGCGGGACCTGGGTGTCCTTGTGCACCAGTCGCTGAAGGTAAGCTGCAGGTACAGCAGGCGGTAAAGAAGGCTAATGGTACGTTGGCCTTCATTGCGAGAGGTTTCGAGTACAGGAGCAGGGATGTGTTGCTACAATTATACTGGGCCTTGGTGAGGCCACACCTGGAGTATTGTGGGCAGTTTTGGTCTCCTTCTCTGAGGAAGGATGTTCTTGCTCTCGAGGGAGAGCAGCGAAGGTTTACCAGACTGATTCTAGGGATGGAGGGACTGTCATGTGAGGAGAGATTGACGAGGTTAGGATTGTTCGCGCTGGAGTTCAGCAGAATGAGGAGGGAGGGATCTCATAGAGACGTATAAAATTCTAACAGGACCGGACAGGGTAGATGCAGGAAGGATGTTCCCGATGGTGGGTGTGTCCAGAACCAGGGGTCACAGTCTGAGGATTCAGGGTAAACCATTTCGGACAGAGATAAGGAGACATTTCTTCACACAAAGAGTGGTGAGCCTGTGGAATTCATCACCACAGGAAGTAGTTGATGCTAAAACTTTGAATATATTCAAGAGGCGGCTGGATATAACACTTGGGGAGAATGGGATCAAAGGCTATGGGGAGAAAGCAGGATTAGGTTGGATGATCAGCCATGATGGTGATGAATGGCGGAGCAGGCTCGATGGGCCAAAAGGCCTCCTCCTGCTCCTATCTTCTACATAGCTATGTATCTATGTATCACCATCCTGATGAATTTGAGGTTAAATTCACTGATGACCTCCACTTCTTGATTGGCACTATGCCAAAGCCAGACAAGAGAATCATTCTTAGTGACTTCGGTAAAAGTGTTGGTGCAGATCATCGGGCATGGGAGGGGGTTGTCAGATACAACAATGCTGCCAGTTATAACAGAAATGATCTCCTCTTGTCAAGGCCCTGTACAATTGTAACAACACATCCCTGCTTCTATACTCAAAACCTCTTGCTGAAAATCACGGCTGGGCATGAGATCTTAACCACCACCCAACAAGGGATCAGGCCATCTTGGACTGGATGTTGTGCAATGAGAAAGGATTAGTTGGCAATCTAGTTGTGAGAGAACCCTTGGGGAGGAGTGACCATAATATGGTAGAATTCTTTATCAAGGTGATTAGTGAGGTAGTTGATTCAGAGACCAGGGTCCTGAACTTTAATAAAGGTAACTATGATGGTACGAGGCATGAGCCTGCTATGGTGGACTGGGAAACATTACTGAAAGGAACACAACTGACGGAGTACTCTTCATCGTCCAGTACTTCCCCGGAGCGGAGAAACTGCGACATCTTCTTCGCAGCCTTCAACACGTCATTGATGAAGATGAACATCTTGCCAAGGTCACCCCCCCCCCCCCCACTTGCCTTCAAACAATCGCGCAACCTCAAACAACCCATTGTTTGCAGCAAACTACCCAGCCTTCAGAACAGCGACCACGACACCACACAACCCTGCCATGGTAATGTCTGCAAGACATGCCAGGTCATCGACATGGGTACCACCATTATACGTGAGAACACCACCCACCAGGTATGTGGTACATACCCGTGCGACTCGGCCAACGTTGTCTACCTCAAACGCTGCAGGAAAGGATGTCCCGAAGCGTGGTACATTGGCGAGACATTGCAGACGCTGAAACAACGGATGAACGGACAGCGCGCGACAATCGCCAGGCAGGAATGTTCCCTTCCAGTCGGGGAACACTTCAGCAGTCAAGGGCATTCAGCCTCTGATCTCCGGGTAAGCGTTCTCCAAGGCGGCCTTCAGGACACGCGACAACGCAGAATCGCCGAGCAGAAACTTATAGCCAAGTTCCGCACACATGAGTGCGGCCTCAACCGGGACCTGGGATTCATGTCGCATTACATTAATCCCCCACCATCTGGCCTGCGAAATCCTACCAACTGTCCTGGCTTGATACAATTCACACCTCTTTAACCTGGGGTTACCCCTATCTCCAGTCGCGCCGTCTGGACCTGTAAAGACTTATCATAGATTATCATAGAATTTACAGTGCAGAAGGAGGTCATTCGACCCATCGAGTCTGCACCGGCTCTTGGAAAGAGCACCCTACCCAAGGTCAACACCTCCACCCTATCGCCATAACCCAGTAACCCCACCCAACACTAAAGGGCAATTTTGGACACTAAGGGCAATTTATCATGGCCAATCCACCTAACCTGCACATCTTTGGACTGTGGGAGGAAACCGGAGCACCCGGAGGAAACCCACACAGACACGGGGAGGACGTGCAGACTCCACACAGACAGTGACCCAAGCCAGAATCGAACCTGGGACCCTGGAGCTGTGAAGCAATTGTGCTATCCACAATGCTACCGTGCTGCTAATTATCTGCAAAGACTCACATTCAAAGTATCGTATTCCTTCTGTGACTTTGTCTATATAAATGTTCCTGGAACCCACCTCTTCATTCACCTGAGGAAGGAGCAGCGCTCCGAAAGCTCGTGATTCGAAACAAACCTGTTAGACTTTAACATGGTGTTGTAAGACTTCTTACTGTGCTCACCCCAGTCCAATGCCGGCATCTCCACATCATTACTGAAAGGAAGTGCAGTGGACAGGCAATGACAGGCATTCAAGGAACATAACATAAGAACTAGGAGCAGGAGTCGGCCATCTGGCCCCTCGAGCCTGCTCCGCCATTCAATGAGATCATGGCTGATCTTTTGTGGACTCAGCCCCACTTTCCGGCCCGAACACCATAACCCTTAATCCCTTTATTCTTCAAAAAACTATCTGTCTTTATCTTAAAAACTTTTAATGAAGGAGCCTCTACTGCTTCACTGAGCAAGGAATTCCATAGACTCATAACCTTTTGGGTGAAGAAGTTCCTCCTAAACTCAGTCCTAAATCTACTTCCCCTTATTTTGAGGCTATGCCCCCTAGTTCTGCTTTCACCCGCCAGTGGAAATAACCTGCCCGCATCTATCCCATCTATTCCCTTCATAATTTTATATGTTTCTATAAGGTCCCCCCTCATCCTTCTAAATTCCAATGAGTACAGTCCCAGTCTACTCAACCTCTCCTCGTAATCCAACCCCTTCAGCTCTGGGATTAACCTAGTGAATCTCCTCTGCACACCCTCCAGTGCCAGTACGTCCTTTCTCAGGTAAGGAGCCCAAAACTGAACACAATACTCCAGGTGTGGCCTCACTAACACCTTATACAGTTGCAGCATAACCTCCCTAGTCTTAAACTGCATCCCTCTAGCAATGAAGGACAAAACTCCATTCGCCTTCTTAATCACCTGTTGCACCTGTAAACCAACTTTTTGCGACTCATGCACTAGCACACCCAGGTCTCTCTGCACAGCAGCATGTTTTAATATTTTATCATTTAAATAATAATCCCTTTTGCTGTTATTCCTACCAAAATCGATAACCTCACATTTGTCAACATTATATTCCATCTGCCAGACCCTAGCCCATTCACTTAGCCTATCCAAATCCCTCTGCAGACTTCCAGTATCCTCTGCTCTTTTTGCTTTACCACTTATCTTAGTGTCGTCTGCAAACTTGGACACATTGCACTTGGTCCCCAACTCCAAATCATCTATGTAAATTGTGAACAGTTGTGGGCCCAACACTGATCCCTGAGGGACACCACTAGCTACTGATTGCCAACCAGAGAAACACCCATTAATCCCCACTCTTTGCTTTCTCTTAATTAACCAATCCTCTATCCATGCTATTACTTTACCCTTAACGCCATGCATATTTATCTTATGCAGCAACCTTTTGTGTGGCACCTTGTCAAAAGCTTTCTGGAAATCCAGATATACCACATCCATTGGCTCCACGTTATCTACCGCACTGGTAATTCCAAAATTTCCACTAAATTAGTTAGGCATAACCTGCCCTTTTGAACCCATGCTGCGTCTGTCCAATGGAACGAATAGGTGAACTCCAAAAGTTTGTCATGTGAGTGTACCTTTAAGAAATGGATGTTTAAGCAATGTACCTTTAAGAAATGGAGCTGATCATATTCCTGAAGTGATGTCAGAGGGTGGGGGGCAGCTGAGCTCATTTCTGCTTTTGAGTTTCAGTTTGAGAAGGCAGCTGGGAGTGTCTGTGTGTTTTGCTGAGAGCTGCAGGAACACAGAGCTGGTCTGTTGATTTCTGCAATCCAAAGACTATAAATATATTGAATGTAACCTAATGTGCTCCTATTTCTGAAGGTTTGAAGTCTTTTGTATATTTAAAGGAACAGTTTGAAGGATTATTTAGTGTTGTAGTCTTTTGGGGTTATCTTTGAAGTAATGGGTGTTAAGATATTCAATGTTTGTTTTAAAAGGTTAACTTGAGTTCATAGAATAAACATTGTTTTGTTTTAAAAACCACGTGTCCATTTCTGCTGTATCACATAAGAACATAAGAATTAGGAACAGAAGTCGGCCAATTTTAGGCACACAATCGATAACCTCACATTTGTCAACATTATATTCCATCTGCCCATTCACTTAAACTATCCAAATCCCTCTGCAGACTTCCAGTATCCTCTGCACTTTTTGCTTTACCACTAATTTTAGTTAGAGATACAGAACCCCAAAGAGTTTCATGGAGTTCAACCGACCCACAACTTTTAATAGATTGTGGTGTGGGAATCACACCTGGAGAGTACGCCGTGTGCTTCCCACACCACAATCTATTAAAAGTTGTGGGTCGGTTGAACTCCATGAAACTCTTTGGGGTTCTGTAAACCCGGACCCATAACAATTGGGGGCTCGAGGGGGATAAAAGTCTATCGATTGGATTGGCTTAACGAACTGAAAGACAGTGAGAGGTGAGCATGTTGTGGTTGCTTTTCAGGTGTGGTATATTAGTTTAAGTGGGGGGGGGGGGTGTTGTGGACAATGGCTCTTTCAGAGACTCAGGAGGTTTTGGGGGTGGACATGGTAACACGCAATACCTTACGGACAGAGACTAAAAGCAGACTGTTAGATTTGGCAAAAGCATTGCAATTAACATTGCCTGGCAAAATGCGAAAAGATGAGGTACTTACCACGGTAGCTGAGCATTTAATTTTGCCTGAGATACATTCTGACTCATTAGAAATGGCAAAGGTCCAGTTGCAGATTAACCCATTTGAACATGAAAAAGAATTAAAGCAGCTTGAATATGCAATGAGAGAAAAAGAAAAGGAGAGAGAAGAAAGAAACAAAGAAAGAGATAGCAAGGAAAGGGAAAAAGAGAGAGTTTGAACTTCATAAAATGGCTGTGAAACATGAAAATCAGTTAAAATTGGCAGACGCAAAGGGAAACATACAGTTGGATGAGATGGATGAGGATAGTGAGACAGAGCGTCATAGTCAAAGACGTGGGGGGGATCTATTCAAATATGTCCAAGCATTGCCAAGGTTTGACGAGGAGGTAGAAGCCTTTTTCATTTCATTTGAGAAGGTAGCTAAACAAATGAAATGGCCACAGGACATGTGGGTGTTACTGATTCAAACAAAGCTGATAGGTAGAGCTAGTGAAGTGTTTGCATCACTACCGGAGGAGGTATCTGGAACGTATGAGGAGGTGAAAAAACCCATCTTAGGTGCATATGAGCTAGTGCCTGAAGCTTACAGACAAAGGTTTAGAAATTTAAGGAAATAATTTGGTCAAACATACATGGAGTTTGAAAGGCTCAAACAGAGTAATTTTGATAGGTGGGTAAGGGCTTTGAAAATAGACCAAACGTATCAAGCTCTCAGAGAAATTATACTTTTGGAGGAGTTTAAAACTTCAATTCCTGATGTAGTGAGAACTCATGTGGAAGAGCAGAGGGTTAAAACTGCGAGATTAGCAGCAGAAATGGCAGATGATTATGAATTAGTTCATAAATCAAAGTTTGGTTTCCGACATCAATTTCAGCCTGTGAGGGATAGAAACTGGGGAAAAGAGAAATACTCAAGTGGTAACGATAAAGGTGATCTGATGGGAGATAATAAAGAGAGAGTACCTCAGATTAAAAAAGAAATCCAGGAGGGTGGAAAAGAAATGAAAAGTTTCAAATGTTTTCACTGTAATAAACTAGGCCATGTAAAGTCACAGTGTTGGTGGTTGAAGAAAAGCACTGGGAAGGCTGATGTGGTAAAACAGGATAAGACAGTGGGGTTTGTTAGAGTGGTAAAGGAAAGCCCAAGGGAAGCGAAGGAGATGCAAAAGATTGTACAGCCTGTTCAAGAGGTGATTGATAAGAAGGTGCCAGATCTCTTTCAAGAATTTACTTGTGTGGGTAAAGTTTACTCATGTGTATCAGGAGGAGCAGGTAAAGAAGTCACAGTTTTAAGATATACAGGAGCTAGTCAATCTTTAATGGTAAGAGATGAGGAATTATGTAGTTTGGGAAGAATGTTGCTAGAAAAGGTGGTAATATGTGGAATTCAGGATGAGAGGAGTAGCGTTCCATTATATAAGGTAAGGTTGGAAAGTCCAGTGAAGAGTGGTGAAGTGGTAGTCGGAGTAATAGAGAAACTATTTTGTCCAGGAATATAGTTTATCTTGGGTAATGATATAGCTGGATCGCAAGTGGGAGTGATGCCTACTGTGGTTTATAAGCCAGTGGAAAATCAGACAACTGACGTGTTGAAGGACGAATATCCTGGGATTTTTCTGGATTGTGTCGTAACAAGGTCGCAAAGTCACAGGTTAAGTCAAGAGGAGAAATCAAAGAGTGAAGATGAAGTTGAAGTGCAATTATCAGAAATGATTTTCGATCAGATGGTTGGAAAAAGAACAAGAACAGGTGGAGGATGAGGTGGATATTTTTAGTTCAGGAAAATTGGCGGAGTTACAACAGAAAGATGTAGAAATAAAATGGATGTATCAGAAAGCATACACGGAAGAGGAATCTGAGTGTATACCAGAGTGTTATTACCGTAAAAGTAATGTCTTGATAAGAAAATGGAGACCTTTACATATGCAGGCGAATGAAAAGTGGGCAGAGGTTTATCAAGTAGTATTGCCGGTAGGGTATAGAAAGGAGGTGTTGCGAGTGGCGCATGAGGTACCAGTGGGAGGTCATTTGGGGAAAAGGAAAACTCAAGCTAAAATCCAGAAACATGTTTATTGGCCTGGACTACATAAAGATGTAGTTAAATTTTGTCGATCATGTCACACATGTCAAGTGATCGGGAAACCTCAAGCAATGATAAAACCAGCGCCCTTAATACCCATTCCAGCATTTGAGGAACCTTTTACAAGGGTCCTAATTGATTGTGTCGGACCGCTTCCTGAAACAAAAAGTGGGAATCAATATCTTTTGACTATAATGGATGTGTCTACTAGTTTTCCAGAGGCCATTCCAGTACGTAATATTACAGCTAAAAAGATTGTGGAGGAGTTACTTAAATTCTTTACTAGATATGGACTACCCACAGAAATACAATCGGATCAAGGATCAAATTTTACCTCAAAGTATTCAAAGAAGTTATGGATAGCTTAGGAATAAAACAATTTAAATCAGCTGCGTACCATCCAGAATCGTTAGAAAGGTGGCATCAGACATTAAAGACAATGTTGAGGGCTTATTGTCAAGATTATCCAGAGGATTGGGATAAAGGAATTCCATTCGTACTGTTTGCAATTAGGGATGCACCTATTGAGTCAACCAAATTTAGTCCTTTTGAACTACTTTTTGGACATGAGGTAAGAGGACCACTTAAATTGATTTTTTAAAATTGGTGGGTGAGAAATCGGAAATTACATTCTTGGATTACGTTTCAAATTTTAGGGAACGATTAAATAGAGCAGGTGAATTGGCTAGACAACATTTGAAAGTTTCACAAAATGTGATGAAACGAGTAGCGGACAAGAAATCCAAAGTTCGTAGTTTTGCCAGGGGAGATAAAGTTTTAGTGTTGTTACCAGTGGTAGGGGAGCCTTTAAAAGCTAGGGTTTTGTGGACTGTATCAGATTGAAATTAAATTCAGTGAGGTGAATTATGTGGTAAAAACACCAGATAGAAGGAAGACTCACCGAGTGTGTCATGTGAATATGCTTAAAAGGTACTTTGAAAGGGAAGGAGAGAAAAAGGAGGTTTTAATGATTCTAACTCAAAGTGACGAACCAAATCCAGATGACTGTGAATTTGACATACCTCAAATTAAATTGGAAAATGAGGATGTTCTTAAAAATTGGGATGAATTGTTAAGTTAGTTTTCAGCCAGACATGGAAAGAACATTTGAAACATCTGCTGGAGTTATTCGATTGACTTCAGGAGGCGGGTTTGGTGATAAACCGAGCCAAAAGTGAATTTGGAAAAGTCAAAATCACTTTCCTTTGCCATACAATCGGACAGGGTTGATTGGTCCCACGGGATGTGAGAACAAAAGTTATTGGGGTTTCCAATAGCCTTGACACGACGGGAAATAATTTGATTTCTTGGCATGAGTGGATTTGATCGAACATTTGTGCAAGAGTTTTGTAGCGTGGTTGCTCCACTGATGGACTTGCTGAAGAAACGTTAAAAAATTTCAATGGACAGCGGAGTTTCAACAGGCATTTGACTGCCTGAAAGCTGTGGTAACCGATGCTCCTGTATTGGAGAATTGCAAGGGACTCTGTGATCAGATTGAACTGAAGTATCTAACTTTAAAGAGAAATGCCGAGGCATAGAGGAATTGATAGATCATGCAGAGACCTTCTTGTTCAAAGAGACGGTCAATCGAGAAGGATTTTGGTTGGAGGGAGAAGAACGGAAAAAAAAAAAATGGACTATATTATTATACCTGTTTGCGTGTGTTATTTTTTTTGAACCGGTAAAGTGTTTTTACTGTGTGCATTTCTTAATTGATGGTGCAAAGGTGAAAAATTAAACCATCTTGAAGTTGATGGGTTTTTTTTTCTTGGGGGGAGGTGTCATGTGAGAGTACCTTTAAGAAATGGATGTTTAAGCAATGTACCTTTAAGAAATGGAGCTGATCATATTACTGAAGAGATGTCAGAGGGTGGGGGGAGCTGAGCTCACTTCTGCTTTTTGAGTTTCAGTTTGAGAAGGCAGCTGGGAGTGTCTGTGTGTTTTGCTGTGAGCTGCATGAAGAAACACAGAGCTGATCTGTTGATTTCTGCAATCCAAAGACTATAAATATATTGAATGTAACCTAATGTGCTCCTATTTTTGAAGGTTTGAAGTCTTTTGGATGTTTAAAGGAACAGTTTGAAGGATTATTTAGTGTTGTAGTCTTTTGGGGTTATCTTTGAAGTAATGGGTGTTAAGATATTCAATGTGTGTTTTAAAAGGTTAACTTGAGTTCATAGAATAAACATTGTTTTGTTTTAAAAACCACTTGTCCATTTCTGCTGTATCACATCTGGAGAGTCAAGAGGAGGTTCACAAGAATGATCCCTGGAATGAAGAGCTTGTCGTATGAGGAACAGTTGAGGACTCTGGATCTGTACTCGTTGGAGTTTAGAAGGATGAGGGGGGATCTTATTGAAACTTACAGGATACTGCGAGGCCTGGATAGAGTGGACGTGGAGAGGATGTTTCCACTTGTAGGAAAAACTAGAACCAGAGGACACCATCTCAGACTAAAGGGACGATCCTTTAAAACAGAGATGAGGAGGAATTTCTTCAGCCAGAGGGTGGTGAATCTGTGGAACTCTTTGCCGCAGAAGGCTGTGGAGGCCAAATCACTGAGTGTCTTTAAGACAGAGATAGACAGGTTCTTGATTAATAAGGGGATCAGGGGTTATGGGGAGAAGGCAGGAGAATGGGGATGAGAAAATATCAGCCATGATTGAATGGCGGAGCAGATTCGATGGGCCGAGTGGCATAATTCTGCTCCTATGTCTTATGGTCTTATGGACACGCCGGTGTATCTGTTATTCTATATATAAACCACCCTGAACCCCTCGATTAGATTCCAGTCTGTAACTCACTCCCGGGTATCTGTTATTCTATATATAAACCACCCTGAACCCCTCGATTAGATTCCAGTCTGAAACTCACTCCCGGGTATCTGTTATTCTATATATAAACCACCCTGAACCCCTCGATTAGATTCCAGTCTGTAACTCACTCCCGGGTATCTGTTATTCTATATATAAACCACCCTGACCCCTCAATTAGATTCCAGACTGCAACTCACTCCCGGGTATCTGTTATTCTATATATAAACCACCCTGACCCCTCAATTAGATTCCAGACTGCAACTCACTCCCGGGTATCTGTTATTCTATATATGAACCACCCCGAACCCCTCGATTAGATTCCAGTCTGTAACTCACACCCGTGTATCTGTTATTCTATATATAAACCACCCTGAACCCTTCGATTAGATTCCAGTCTGTAACTCACTCCCGGGTATCTGTTATTCTATATATAAACCACCCTGAACACCTCGATTAGATTCCAGTCTGTAACTCACTCCCGGGTATCTGTTATTCTATATATAAACCACCCTGAACCCCTCAATTAGATTCCAATCTGTAACACATCCCCGGGTATCTGTCATTCTATATATAAACCACCCCGAACCCCTCGATTAGATTCCAGTCTGTAACTCACCCCCGGGTATCTCTTATTCTATATATATACCACCCTGAACCCCTCGATTAGATTCCAGTCTGTAACTCACTCCCGGGTATCTGTTATTCTATATATAACCACCCTGAACCCCTCGATTAGATTCCAGTCTGTAACTCACTCCCGGGTATCTGTTATTCTATATATAAACAACCCTGAACCTCTCGATTAGATTCCAGTCTGTAACTCACTCACGGGTATCTGTTATTCCATATATAAACCACTCCGAGCCCGAGATGAGATTTCAGTCTGTAACTTACTCCCGGGTATCTGTTATTCTGTATATAAACCACCCTGAACCCCTCGATTAGATTCCAGTCTGTAACTCACTCACGGGTATCTGTTATTCTATTTAAAAACCACCCTGAACCCCTCGATTAGATTCCAGTCTGTAACTCACTCCCGGGTATCTGTTATTCTCTATATAAACCACCCTGAACCCCTCGATTAGATTCCAGTCTGTAACTCACTCCCAGGTATCTGTTATTCTCTATATAAACCACCCTGAACCCCTCGATTAGATTCCAGTCTGTAACTCACTCCCGGGTATCTGTTATTCTCTATATAAACCACCCTGAACCCCTCGATTAGATTCCAGTCTGTAACTCACTCCCGGGTATCTGTTATTCTATATATAAACCACCCCGAACCCCTCGATTAGATTCCAGTCTGTAACTCACTCCCGGGTATCTGTTATTCTCTATATAAACCACCCTAAACCCCTCGATTAGATTCCAGTCTGTAACTCACTCCCGGGTATCTGTTATTCTCTATATAAACCACCCTGAACCCCACGATTAGATTCCAGTCTGTAACTCACTCCCGGGTATCTGTTATTCTATATATAAACCACCCTGAACCGCTCGATTAGATTCCAGACTGCAACTCACTCCCGGGTATCTGTTATTCTATATATAAACCACCGCGAACCCCTCGATTAGATTCCAGTCTGTAACTCACACCCGGGTTTCTGTTATTCTCTATATAAACCACCCTGAACCCCTCGATTAGATTCCAGTCTGTAACTCACTCCCGGGTATCTGTTATTCTCTATATTAACCCCCCCGAACCCCTCGATTAGATTCCAGTGTGTAACTCACACCCGGGTATCTGTTATTCTCTATATAAACAACCCCGAACCCATCCATTAGATTCCAGTCTGTAACTCACTCCCGGGTATCTGTTATTCTATATATAAACCACTCCGAACCCCTCGATTAGATTCCAGTCTGTAACTCACTCCCGGGTATCTGTTACTCCATATATAAACCACCCCGAACCCCTCGATTAGATTCCAGTCTGTAACTCACTCCCGGGTATCTGTTATTCTATATATAAACCACCCCGACCCCTCGATTAGATTCCAGTCTGTAACTCACCCCCGGGTATCTGTTATTCTATATGTAAACAACCCTGACCCCTCGATTAGACTCCAGTCTGTAACTCACTCCCGGGTATCTGTTATTCTATATATAAACCACTCCGAGCCCGAGATTAGATTTCAGTCTGTAACTTACTCCCGGGTATCTGTTATTCTATATATAAACCACCCTGAACCCCTCGATTAGATTCCAGTCTGTAACTCACTCGCGGGTATCTGTTATTCTATATATAAACCACCCTGAACCCCTCGATTAGATTCCAGTCTGTAACTCACTCGCGGGTATCTGTTATTCTATATATAAACCACCCTGAACCCCTCGATTAGATTCCAGTCTGTAATACACCCCCGGATATCTGTTATTCTATATATAAACCACCCTGACCCCTTGATTAGATTCCAGTCTGTAACTCCCGGGTATCTGTTATTCGAGATATAAACCACTCCGAGCCCTCCATTAAATTCCAGTCTGTAACTCACTCCCGGGTATCTGTTATTCTCTATATAAACCACCCTGAACCCCTCGATTAGATGCTAGTCTGTAACTCACTCCCGGGCATCTGTTATTCTATATATAACCACCCTGAACCCCTCGATTAGATTCCAGACCGCAACTCACTCCTTGGTATCTGTTATTCTCTATATAAACCACCCCGAACCCCTCGCTTAGATTCCAGTGTGTAACTCACTCCCGGGTATCTGTTATTCTATATATAAACCACCCTGAACCCCTCGGTTAGATTCCAGTCTGTAACTCACTCCCGGGTGTCTGTTATTCTATATATAAACCACCCTGAACCCCTCGATTAGATTCCAGTCTGTAACTCACTCCCGGGTGTCTGTTATTCTATATATAAACCACCCTGAACCCCTCGATTAGATTCCAGTCTGTAACTCACTCCCGGGTATCTGTTATTCTTGATATAAACCACACTGAACCCCTCGATTAGATTCCAGTCTGTAACTCACTCCCGGGTATCTGTTATTCTATATATAAACCACGCCGAACCCTCGATTAGATTCCAGTCTGTAACTCACTCCCGGGTATCTGTTATTCTATATATAAACCACCCTGAACCCCTCGATTAGATTCCAGTCTGTAACTCACTCCCGGGCATCTGTTATTCTATATATAAACCAGCCCGACCCTCGATTAGATTCCAGTGTGTAACTCACTCCCGGGTATCTGTTATTATATATATAAACCACCCTGAACCCCTCGATTAGATTCAAGTCTGTAACTCACTCCCGGGTGTCTGCTATTCTATATATAAACCACCCTGAACCCCTCGATTAGATTCCAGTCTGTAACTCACTCCCGGGTGTCTGTTATTCTATATATAAACCACCCTGAACCCCTCGATTAGATTCCAGTCTGTAACTCACTCCCGGGAATCTGTTATTCTATATATAAACAACCCCGAACCCATCCATTAGTTTCCAGTCTGTAACTCACTCCCGGGTATCTGTTACTCTATATATAAACCACCCCGAACCCCTCGATTAGATTCCAGTCTGTAACTCACTCCCGAGTATCTGTTATTCTATATATAAACCACCCTGAACCCCTCGATTAGATTCCAGCCTGTAACTCACTCCCGGGAATCTGTCATTCTATATATAAACCACCCTGACCCCTCAATTAGATTCCTGTCTGTAACTCACTCCCGGTTATCTGTTACTCTATATATAAACCACCCCGAACCCCTCGATTAGATTCCAGTCTGTAACTCACTCCCGGGTATCTGTTATTCTATATATAAACCACCCCGAACCCCTCGATTAGATTCCAGTCTGTAACTCACTCCCGGGTATCTGTTATTCTATATATAAACCACCACGACCCCTCGATTAGATTCCAGTCTGTAACTCACCCCCGGGTATGTGTTATTCTATATATAAACCACCCTGACCCCTCAATTAGATTCCAGTCTGGAACTCCCGGGTATCTGTTATTCGAGATATAAACCACTCCGAGCCCTCCATTAAATTCCAGTCTGTCACTCACTCCCGGGTATCTGTTATTCTATATATAAACAACTCTGACCCCCCGATTAGACTCCAGTCTGTAACTCACTACCGGGTATCTGTTATTCTATATATAAACCACTCCGAGCCCGAGATTAGATTTCAGTCTGTAACTTACTCCCGGGCATCTGTTATTCTCTATATAAACCACCCTGAACCCCTCGATTAGATTCCAGTCTGTAACACACTCGCGGGTATCTGTTATTCTATATATGAACCACCCTGAACCCCTCGATTAGATTCCAGTCTGTAACTCACTCCCGGGTATCCGTTATTCTATATATAAACCACCCTGACCCCTTAATTAGATTCCAGTCTGTAACTCCCGGGTATCTGTTATTCGAGATATAAACCACTCCGAGCCCTCCATTAAATTCCAGTCTGTAACTCACTCCCGGGTATCTGTTATTCTCTATATAAACCACCCTGAACCCCTCGATTAGATGCTAGTCTGTAACTCACTCCCGGGCATCTGTTATTCTATATATAAACCACCCTGAACCCCTCGATTAGATTCCAGACTGCAACTCACTCCTTGGTATCTGTTATTCTCTATATAAACCACCCCGAACCCCTCGCTTAGATTCCAGTCTGTAACTCACTCTCGGGTAACTGTTATTCTATATATAACCACCCTGAACCCCTCGATTAGATTCCAGTCTGTACCTCACTCCTTGGTAACTGTTATTCTCTATATAAACCACTCCGATCTCCTCGATTAGATTCCAGTGTGTAACTCACTCCCGGGTATCTGTTATTCTATATATAAACCACCCTGAACCCCTCGGTTAGATTCCAGTCTGTAACTCACTCCCGGGAATCTGTTATTCTATATATAAACAACCCCGAACCCCTCTATTAGATTCCAGTCTGTAACTCACTCCCAGTATCTGTTATTCTATATATAAACCACCCTGAACCCCTCGATTAGATTCCAGTCTGTAACTCACTCCCGGGTGTCTGTTATTCTATATATAAACCACCCTGAACCCCTCGATTAGATTCCAGTCTGTAACTCACTCCCGGGTGTCTGTTATTCTATATAGAAACCACCCTGAACCCCTCGATTAGATTCCAGTCTGTAACTCACTCCCGGGTATCTGTTATTCTATATATAAACCACCCTGAACCCCTCGATTAGATTCCAGTCTGTAACTCACTCCCGGGTATCTGTTATTCTATATATAAACCACCCCGAACCCTCGATTAGATTCCAGTCTGTAACTCACTCCCGGGTATCTGTTATTCTATATATAAACCACCCTGAACCCCTCGATTAGATTCCAGTCTGTAACTCACTCCCGGGTATCTGTTATTCTATATATAAACCAGCCCGACCCTCGATTAGATTCCAGTGTGTAACTCACTCCCGGGTATCTGTTATTCTCTATATAAACCACCCTGAACCCCTCGAATAGATTCCAGTCTGTAACTCACACCCGGGTATCTGTTATTCTATATATAAACCACTCCGAACCCCTCGATTAGATTCCAGTCTGTAACTCACTCCCGGGTATCTGTTATTCTATATATAAACCACCCTGAACGCCTCGATTAGATTCCAGTCTGTAACTCACTCCCGGGTATCTGTTATTCTATATATAAACCACCCTGAACGCCTCGATTAGATTCCAGTCTGTAACTCACACCCGGGTATCTGTTATTCTATATATAAACCACTCCGAACCCCTCGATTAGATTCCAGTCTGTAACTCACTCCCGGGTATCTGTTATTCTATATATAAACCACCCTGAACGCCTCGATTAGATTCCAGTCTGTAACTCACACCCGGGTATCTGTTATTCTATATATAAACGACTCCGAACCCCTCGATTAGATTCCAGTCTGTAACTCACTCCCGGGTATCTGTTATTCTATATATAAACCACCCTGAACGCCTCGATTAGATTCCAGTCTGTAACTCACTCCCGGGTATCTGTTATTCTCTATATAAACCACCCTGAACCCCTCGATTAGATTCCAGTCTGTAACTCACTCCCGGGTATCTGTTATTCTCTATATAAACCACCCTGAACCCCTCGATTAGATTCCAGTCTGTAACTCACTCCCGGGTATCTGTTATTCTCTATATAAACCACCCCGACCCCTCGATTAGATTCCAGTCTGTAACTCACCCCCGGGTATCTGTTATTCTATATGTAAACAACCCTGACCCCTCGATTAGACTCCAGTCTGTAACTCACTCCCGGGTATCTGTTATTCTATATATAAACCACTCCGAGCCCGAGATTAGATTTCAGTCTGTAACTTACTCCCGGGTATCTGTTATTCTATATATAAACCACCCTGAACCCCTCGATTAGATTCCAGTCTGTAACTCACTCGCGGGTATCTGTTATTCTATATATAAACCACCCTGAACCCCTCGATTAGATTCCAGTCTGTAACTCACTCGCGGGTATCTGTTATTCTATATATAAACCACCCTGAACCCCTCGATTAGATTCCAGTCTGTAATACACCCCCGGATATCTGTTATTCTATATATAAACCACCCTGACCCCTTGATTAGATTCCAGTCTGTAACTCCCGGGTATCTGTTATTCGAGATATAAACCACTCCGAGCCCTCCATTAAATTCCAGTCTGTAACTCACTCCCGGGTATCTGTTATTCTCTATATAAACCACCCTGAACCCCTCGATTAGATGCTAGTCTGTAACTCACTCCCGGGCATCTGTTATTCTATATATAACCACCCTGAACCCCTCGATTAGATTCCAGACCGCAACTCACTCCTTGGTATCTGTTATTCTCTATATAAACCACCCCGAACCCCTCGCTTAGATTCCAGTGTGTAACTCACTCCCGGGTATCTGTTATTCTATATATAAACCACCCTGAACCCCTCGGTTAGATTCCAGTCTGTAACTCACTCCCGGGTGTCTGTTATTCTATATATAAACCACCCTGAACCCCTCGATTAGATTCCAGTCTGTAACTCACTCCCGGGTGTCTGTTATTCTATATATAAACCACCCTGAACCCCTCGATTAGATTCCAGTCTGTAACTCACTCCCGGGTATCTGTTATTCTTGATATAAACCACACTGAACCCCTCGATTAGATTCCAGTCTGTAACTCACTCCCGGGTATCTGTTATTCTATATATAAACCACGCCGAACCCTCGATTAGATTCCAGTCTGTAACTCACTCCCGGGTATCTGTTATTCTATATATAAACCACCCTGAACCCCTCGATTAGATTCCAGTCTGTAACTCACTCCCGGGCATCTGTTATTCTATATATAAACCAGCCCGACCCTCGATTAGATTCCAGTGTGTAACTCACTCCCGGGTATCTGTTATTATATATATAAACCACCCTGAACCCCTCGATTAGATTCAAGTCTGTAACTCACTCCCGGGTGTCTGCTATTCTATATATAAACCACCCTGAACCCCTCGATTAGATTCCAGTCTGTAACTCACTCCCGGGTGTCTGTTATTCTATATATAAACCACCCTGAACCCCTCGATTAGATTCCAGTCTGTAACTCACTCCCGGGAATCTGTTATTCTATATATAAACAACCCCGAACCCATCCATTAGTTTCCAGTCTGTAACTCACTCCCGGGTATCTGTTACTCTATATATAAACCACCCCGAACCCCTCGATTAGATTCCAGTCTGTAACTCACTCCCGAGTATCTGTTATTCTATATATAAACCACCCTGAACCCCTCGATTAGATTCCAGCCTGTAACTCACTCCCGGGAATCTGTCATTCTATATATAAACCACCCTGACCCCTCAATTAGATTCCTGTCTGTAACTCACTCCCGGTTATCTGTTACTCTATATATAAACCACCCCGAACCCCTCGATTAGATTCCAGTCTGTAACTCACTCCCGGGTATCTGTTATTCTATATATAAACCACCCCGAACCCCTCGATTAGATTCCAGTCTGTAACTCACTCCCGGGTATCTGTTATTCTATATATAAACCACCACGACCCCTCGATTAGATTCCAGTCTGTAACTCACCCCCGGGTATGTGTTATTCTATATATAAACCACCCTGACCCCTCAATTAGATTCCAGTCTGGAACTCCCGGGTATCTGTTATTCGAGATATAAACCACTCCGAGCCCTCCATTAAATTCCAGTCTGTCACTCACTCCCGGGTATCTGTTATTCTATATATAAACAACTCTGACCCCCCGATTAGACTCCAGTCTGTAACTCACTACCGGGTATCTGTTATTCTATATATAAACCACTCCGAGCCCGAGATTAGATTTCAGTCTGTAACTTACTCCCGGGCATCTGTTATTCTCTATATAAACCACCCTGAACCCCTCGATTAGATTCCAGTCTGTAACACACTCGCGGGTATCTGTTATTCTATATATGAACCACCCTGAACCCCTCGATTAGATTCCAGTCTGTAACTCACTCCCGGGTATCCGTTATTCTATATATAAACCACCCTGACCCCTTAATTAGATTCCAGTCTGTAACTCCCGGGTATCTGTTATTCGAGATATAAACCACTCCGAGCCCTCCATTAAATTCCAGTCTGTAACTCACTCCCGGGTATCTGTTATTCTCTATATAAACCACCCTGAACCCCTCGATTAGATGCTAGTCTGTAACTCACTCCCGGGCATCTGTTATTCTATATATAAACCACCCTGAACCCCTCGATTAGATTCCAGACTGCAACTCACTCCTTGGTATCTGTTATTCTCTATATAAACCACCCCGAACCCCTCGCTTAGATTCCAGTCTGTAACTCACTCTCGGGTAACTGTTATTCTATATATAACCACCCTGAACCCCTCGATTAGATTCCAGTCTGTACCTCACTCCTTGGTAACTGTTATTCTCTATATAAACCACTCCGATCTCCTCGATTAGATTCCAGTGTGTAACTCACTCCCGGGTATCTGTTATTCTATATATAAACCACCCTGAACCCCTCGGTTAGATTCCAGTCTGTAACTCACTCCCGGGAATCTGTTATTCTATATATAAACAACCCCGAACCCCTCTATTAGATTCCAGTCTGTAACTCACTCCCAGTATCTGTTATTCTATATATAAACCACCCTGAACCCCTCGATTAGATTCCAGTCTGTAACTCACTCCCGGGTGTCTGTTATTCTATATATAAACCACCCTGAACCCCTCGATTAGATTCCAGTCTGTAACTCACTCCCGGGTGTCTGTTATTCTATATAGAAACCACCCTGAACCCCTCGATTAGATTCCAGTCTGTAACTCACTCCCGGGTATCTGTTATTCTATATATAAACCACCCTGAACCCCTCGATTAGATTCCAGTCTGTAACTCACTCCCGGGTATCTGTTATTCTATATATAAACCACCCCGAACCCTCGATTAGATTCCAGTCTGTAACTCACTCCCGGGTATCTGTTATTCTATATATAAACCACCCTGAACCCCTCGATTAGATTCCAGTCTGTAACTCACTCCCGGGTATCTGTTATTCTATATATAAACCAGCCCGACCCTCGATTAGATTCCAGTGTGTAACTCACTCCCGGGTATCTGTTATTCTCTATATAAACCACCCTGAACCCCTCGAATAGATTCCAGTCTGTAACTCACACCCGGGTATCTGTTATTCTATATATAAACCACTCCGAACCCCTCGATTAGATTCCAGTCTGTAACTCACTCCCGGGTATCTGTTATTCTATATATAAACCACCCTGAACGCCTCGATTAGATTCCAGTCTGTAACTCACTCCCGGGTATCTGTTATTCTATATATAAACCACCCTGAACGCCTCGATTAGATTCCAGTCTGTAACTCACACCCGGGTATCTGTTATTCTATATATAAACCACTCCGAACCCCTCGATTAGATTCCAGTCTGTAACTCACTCCCGGGTATCTGTTATTCTATATATAAACCACCCTGAACGCCTCGATTAGATTCCAGTCTGTAACTCACACCCGGGTATCTGTTATTCTATATATAAACGACTCCGAACCCCTCGATTAGATTCCAGTCTGTAACTCACTCCCGGGTATCTGTTATTCTATATATAAACCACCCTGAACGCCTCGATTAGATTCCAGTCTGTAACTCACTCCCGGGTATCTGTTATTCTCTATATAAACCACCCTGAACCCCTCGATTAGATTCCAGTCTGTAACTCACTCCCGGGTATCTGTTATTCTCTATATAAACCACCCTGAACCCCTCGATTAGATTCCAGTCTGTAACTCACTCCCGGGTATCTGTTATTCTCTATATAAACCACCCTGAACCCCTCGATTAGATTCCAGCCTGTAACTCACTCCCGGGTATCTGTTATTCTCTATATAAACCACCCTGAACCCCTCGATTAGATTCCAGTCTGTAACTCACTCCCGGGTATCTGTTATTCTCTATATAAACCACCCCAAACCCCTCGATTAGATTCCAGTCTGTAACTCACTCCCGGGTATCTGTTGTTCTATATATAAACCACCCTGAACCCCTCGATTAGATTCCAGTCTGTAACTCACTCCCGGGTATCTGTTATTCTCTATATAAACCACCCTGAACCCCTCGATTAGATTCCAGACTGTATCTCACTCCCGGGTATCTGTTCTTCTATATATAAACCATCCTGAACCCCTCGATTAGATTCCAGTCTGTAACTCACTCCCGGGTATCTGTTATTCTATATATAAACCACCCGAACCCATCCATTAGATTCCAGTCTGTAACTCACTCCCGGGTATCTGTTATTCTATATATAAACCACCCTGAACCCCTCGATTAGATTCCAGTCTGTAACTCACTCCCGGGTATCTGTTATTCTATATATAAACCACCCCGACCCTCGATTAGATTCCAGTCTGTAACTCCCGGGTATCTGTTATTCTATATATAAACCACCCCGAACCCCTCGATTAGATTCCAGTCTGTAACTCACTCCCGGGTATCTGTTATTCTATATATAAACAACCCTGAACCCCTCGATTAGATTCCAGACTGTAACTCACTCCCGGGTATCTGTTATTCTATATATAAACCACCCCGAACCCCTCGATTAGATTCCAGTCTGTAACTCCCGGGTATCTGTTATTCTCTATATAAACCACCCCGAACCCCTCGATTAGATTCCAGTCTGTAACTCACTCCCTGGCATCTGTTATTCTATTTCTAAACCACCCTGAACCCCTCTATTAGATTCCAGTCTGTAACTCACTCCCGGGTATCTGTTATTCTATATGTGAACCACCCTGAACCCCTCGATTAGATTCCAGTCTGTAACTCACTCCCGGGTATCTGTTATTCTATATATAAACCACCCCGAACCCCTCGATTAGATTCCAGTCTGTAACTCATTCCCGGGTATCTGTTACTCTGTATATAAGCCACCCTGAACCCCTCGATTAGATTCCAGTCTGTAACTCACTCCCGGGTATCTGTTATTCTATATATAAACCACCCCGAACCCCTCGATTAGATTTCAGTCTGTAACTCACTCCCGGGTATCTGTTATTCTATATATAAACCACCCCGAACCCCTCGATTAGATTCCAGTGTGTAACTCACTCCCGGGTGTCTGTTATTCTGTATATAAACCACCCCGAACCCCTCGATTAGATTCCAGTCTGTAACTCACCCCCGGGTATCTGTTATTCTATATATAAACCACCCTGAACCCCTCGATTAGATTCCAGTCTGTAACTCACTCCCGGGTATCTGTTAGTCTATATATAAACCACCCCGACCCCTCGATTAGATTCCAGTGTGTAACTCACTCCCGGGTATCTGTTATTCTATATATAAACCACCCTGACCCCTTGATTAGATTCCAGTCTGTAATTCACTCCCGGGTATCTGTTATTCTATATATAAACCACCCCGAACCTCTCGATTAGATTCCAGTCTGTAACTCACTCCCGGGTATCTGTTATTCTATATATAAACCACCCTGAACGCCTCGATTAGATTCCAGTCTGTAACTCACTCCCGGGTTTCTGTTATTCTATATATAAACCACCCCGAACCCTCGATTAGATTCCAGTCTGTAACTCACTCCCGGGTATCTGTTATTCTATATATAAACCACCCTGAACCCCTCGATTAGATTCCAGTCTGTAACTCACTCCCGGGTATCTGTTATTCTATATATAAACCAGCCCGACCCTCGATTAGATTCCAGTGTGTAACTCACTCCCGGGTATCTGTTATTCTCTATATAAACCACCCTGAACCCCTCGAATAGATTCCAGTCTGTAACTCACACCCGGGTATCTGTTATTCTATATATAAACCACTCCGAACCCCTCGATTAGATTCCAGTCTGTAACTCACTCCCGGGTATCTGTTATTCTATATATAAACCACCCTGAACGCCTCGATTAGATTCCAGTCTGTAACTCACTCCCGGGTATCTGTTATTCTATATATAAACCAGCCCGACCCTCGATTAGATTCCAGTGTGTAACTCACTCCCGGGTATCTGTTATTCTCTATATAAACCACCCTGAACCCCTCGAATAGATTCCAGTCTGTAACTCACACCCGGGTATCTGTTATTCTATATATAAACCACTCCGAACCCCTCGATTAGATTCCAGTCTGTAACTCACTCCCGGGTATCTGTTATTCCATATATAAACCACCCTGAACGCCTCGATTAGATTCCAGTCTGTAACTCACTCCCGGGTGTCTGTTATTCTATATATAAACCACCCTGAACGCCTCGATTAGATTCCAGTCTGTAACTCACACCCGGGTATCTGTTATTCTATATATAAACCACTCCGAACCCCTCGGTTAGATTCCAGTCTGTAACTCACTCCCGGGTATCTGTTATTCTATATATAAACCACCCTGAACGCCTCGATTAGATTCCAGTCTGTAACTCACTCCCGGGTATCTGTTATTCTCTATATAAACCACCCTGAACCCCTCGATTAGATTCCAGTCTGTAACTCACTCCCGGGTATCTGTTATTCTCTATATAAACCACCCTGAACCCCTCGATTAGATTCCAGTCTGTAACTCACCCCCGGGTATCTGTTATTCTATATATAAACCACCCCGAACCCCTCGATTAGATTCCAGTCTGTAACTCACTCCCGGGTATCTGTTATTCTATATATAAACCACCCTGAACCCCTCGATTAGATTCCAGCCTGTAACTCACTCCCGGGTATCTGTTATTCTCTATATAAACCACCCTGAACCCCTCGATTAGATTCCAGTCTGTAACTCACTCCCGGGTATCTGTTATTCTCTATATAAACCACCCCAAACCCCTCGATTAGATTCCAGTCTGTAACTCACACCCGGGTATCTGTTATTCTCTATATAAACCACCCTGAACCCCTCGATTAGATTCCAGCCTGTAACTCACTCCCGGGTATCTGTTATTCTCTATATAAACCACCCTGAACCCCTCGATTAGATTCCAGTCTGTAACTCACTCCCGGGTATCTGTTATTCTATATAAACCACCCTGAACCCCTCGATTAGATTCCAGTCTGTAACTCACTCCCGGGTATCTGTTAATCTCTATATAAACCACCCCAAACCCTCGATTAGATTCCAGTCTGTAACTCATTCCCGGGTATCTGTTGTTCTATATATAAACCACCCTGAACCCCTCGATTAGATTCCAGTCTGTAACTCACTCCCGGGTATCTGTTATTCTCTATATAAACCACCCTGAACCCCTCGATTAGATTCCAGACTGTATCTCACTCCCGGGTATCTGTTCTTCTATATATAAACCATCCTGAACCCCTCGATTAGATTCCAGTCTGTAACTCACTCCCGGGTATCTGTTATTCTATATATAAACCACCCGAACCCATCCATTAGATTCCAGTCTGTAACTCACTCCCGGGTATCTGTTATTCTATATATAAACCACCCTGAACCCCTCGATTAGATTCCAGTCTGTAACTCACTCCCGGGTATCTGTTATTCTATATATAAACCACCCCGACCCTCGATTAGATTCCAGTCTGTAACTCCCGGGTATCTGTTATTCTATATATAAACCACCCCGAACCCCTCGATTAGATTCCAGTCTGTAACTCACTCCCGGGTATCTGTTATTCTATATATAAACCACCCCGAACCCCTCGATTAGATTCCAGTCTGTAACTCACTCCCGGGTATCTGTTATTCTCTATATAAACCACCCCGAACCCCTCGATTAGATTCCAGACTGTAACTCACTCCCGGGTATCTGTTATTCTATATATAAACCACCCCGAACCCCTCGATTAGATTCCAGTCTGTAACTCACTCCCGGGTATCTGTTATTCTATATATAAACAACCCTGAACCCCTCGATTAGATTCCAGACTGTAACTCACTCCCGGGTATCTGTTATTCTATATATAAACCACCCCGAACCCCTCGATTAGATTCCAGTCTGTAACTCCCGGGTATCTGTTATTCTCTATATAAACCACCCCGAACCCCTCGATTAGATTCCAGTCTGTAACTCACTCCCTGGCATCTGTTATTCTATATATAAACCACCCTGAACCCCTCTATTAGATTCCAGTCTGTAACTCACTCCCGGGTATCTGTTATTCTATATATGAACCACCCTGAACCCCTCGATTAGATTCCAGTCTGTAACTCACTCCCGGGTATCTGTTATTTTTTATATAAACCACCCCGAACCCCTCGATTAGATTCCAGTCTGTAACTCATTCCCGGGTATCTGTTACTCTGTATATAAGCCACCCTGAACCCCTCGATTAGATTCCAGTCTGTAACTCACTCCCGGGTATCTGTTATTCTAT
The DNA here is from genome assembly GCF_047496885.1 of Scyliorhinus torazame. NCBI lineage: Eukaryota > Metazoa > Chordata > Chondrichthyes > Carcharhiniformes > Scyliorhinidae > Scyliorhinus > Scyliorhinus torazame. Next base: position 3,691 of record NW_027308310.1, on the reverse strand, counting down.
ATATACACCACCCCGAACCCCTCGATTAGATTCCAGTCTGTAACTCACTCCCGGGTATCTGTTATTCTATATATAAACCACCCCGAACCCCTCGATTAGATTCCAGTGTGTAACTCACTCCCGGGTGTCTGTTATTCTGTATATAAACCACCCCGAACCCCTCGATTAGATTCCAGTCTGTAACTCACCCCCGGGTATCTGTTATTCTATATATAAACCACCCTGAACCCCTCGATTAGATTCCAGTCTGTAACTCACTCCCGGGTATCTGTTAGTCTATATATAAACCACCCCGACCCCCCGATTAGATTCCAGTGTGTAACTCACTCCCGGGTATCTGTTATTCTATATATAAACCACCCTGACCCCTTGATTAGATTCCAGTCTGTAACTCACTCCCGGGTATCTGTTATTCTATATATAAACCACCCCGAACCTCTCGATTAGATTCCAGTCTGTAACTCACTCCCGGGTATCTGTTATTCTATATATAAACCACCCTGAACGCCTCGATTAGATTCCAGTCTGTAACTCACTCCCGGGTTTCTGTTATTCTATATATAAACCACCCTGAACCCCTCGATTAGATTCCAGTGTGTAACTCAATCCCGGGTATCTGTTATTCTATATATAAACCACCCTGAACGCCTCGATTAGATTCCAGTCTGTAACTCACACCCGGGTATCTGTTATTCTATATATAAACCACTCCGAACCCCTCGATTAGATTCCAGTCTGTAACTCACTCCCGGGTATCTGTTATTCGATATATAAACCACACCGAACCCCTCGATTAGATTCCAGTCTGTAACTCACTCCCGGGTATCTGTTGTTCTATATATAAACCACCCTGAACCCCTCGATTAGATTCCAGTCTGTAACTCACTCCCGGGTATCTGTTATTCTCTATATAAACCACCCTGAACCCCTCGATTAGATTCCAGACTGTAACTCACTCCCAGGTATCTGTTATTCTATATATAAACCATCCTGAACCCCTCGATTAGATTCCAGTCTGTAACTCACTCCCGGGTATCTGTTATTCTATATATAAACCACCCGAACCCATCCATTTGATTCCAGTCTGTTACTCACTCACGGGTATCTGATATTCTATATATAAACCACCCTGACCCCTCGATTAGATTCCAGTCTGTAACTCACCCCCGCGTATCTGTTATTCTATATACAAACCACCCCGAACCCCTCGATTAGATTCCAGTCTGTAACTCACTCCCGGGTATCTGTTGTTCTATATATAAACCACCCTGAACCCCTCGATTAGATTCCAGTCTGTAACTCACTCCCGGGTATCTGTTATTCTCTATATAAACCACCCTGAACCCCCTCGATTAGATTCCAGTCTGTAACTCACTCCCGGGTATCTGTTATTCTCTATATAAACCACCCTGAACCCCTCGATTAGATTCCAGTCTGTAACTCACTCCCGGGTATCTGTTATTCTGTATATAAATAACCCTGACCCCTCGATTAGATTCCAGTCTGTAACTCACACCCGGGTATCTGTTATTCTATATATAAACCACCCTGAACCCCTCGATTAGATTCCAGTCTGTAACTCACTCCCGGGTATCTGTTATTCTCTATATAAACCACCCCGAACCCTCGATTAGATTCCAGTGTGTAACTCACTGCGGGGTATCTGTTATTCTATATATAAACCACCCAGACCCTCGATTAGATTCCAGTCTGTAACTCCCAGGTATCTGTTATTCTATATATAAACCACCCCGAACCCCTCAATTAGATTCCAGTCTGTAACTCACTCCCGGGTATCTGTTATTCTATATATAAACAACCCTGAACCCCTCGATTAGATTCCAGACTGTAACTCACTCCCGGGTATCTGTTATTCTATATGTAAACCACCCCGAACCCCTCGATTAGATTCCAGTCTGTAACTCCCGGGTATCTGTTATTCTCTATATAAACCACCCCGAACCCCTCGATTAGATTCCAGTCTGTAACTCCCGGGTATCTGTTATTCTCTATATAAACCACCCCGAACCCCTCGATTAGATTCCAGTCTGTAACTCACTCCCGGGTATCTGTTATTCTATATATAAACCACCCTGAACGCCTCGATTAGATTCCAGTGTGTAACTCACTCCCGGGTATCTGTTATTCTATATATAAACCACCCCGACCCTCGATTAGATTCCAGTCTGTAACTCCCGGGTATCTGTTATTCTATATATAAACCACCCCGAACCCCTCGATTAGATTCCAGTCTGTAACTCACTCCCGGGTATCTGTTATTCTATATATAAACAACCCTGAACCCCTCGATTAGATTCCAGACTGTAACTCACTCCCGGGCATCTGTTATTCTATATATAAACCACCCCGAACCCCTCGATTAGATTCCAGTCTGTAACTCCCGGGTATCTGTTATTCTCTATATAAACCACCCCGAACCCCTCGATTAGATTCCAGTCTGTAACTCACTCCCTGGCATCTGTTATTCTATATATAAACCACCCTGAACCCCTCTATTAGATTCCAGTCTGTAACTCACTCCCGGGTATCTGTTATTCTATATATGAACCACCCTGAACCCCTCGATTAGATTCCAGTCTGTAACTCACTCCCGGGTATCTGTTATTCTATATATAAACCACCCCGAACCCCTCGATTAGATTCCAGTCTGTAACTCATTCCCGGGTATCTCTTACTCTGTATATAAGCCACCCTGAACCCCTCGATTAGATTCCAGTCTGTAACTCACTCCCGGGTATCTGTTATTCTATATATAAACCACGCCGAACCCCTTGATTAGATTCCAGTCTGTAACTCACTCCCGGGTATCTGTTATTCTATGTATAAACCACCCCGAACCCCTCGATTAGATTCCAGTGTGTAACTCACTCCCGGGTGTCTGTTATTCTGTATATAAACCACCCCGAACCCCTCGATTAGATTCCAGTCTGTAACTCACCCCCGGGTATCTGTTATTCTATATATAAACCACCCTGAACCCCTCGATTAGATTCCAGTCTGTAACTCACTCCCGGGTATCTGTTAGTCTATATATAAACCACCCCGACCCCTCGATTAGATTCCAGTGTGTAACTCACTCCCGGGTATCTGTTATTCTATATATAAACCACCCTGACCCCTCGATTAGATTCCAGTCTGTAACTCACTCCCAGGTATCTGTTATTCTATATATAAACCACCCCGAACCTCTCGATTAGATTCCAGTCTGTAACTCACTCCCGGGTATCTGTTATTCTATATATAAACTACCCTGAACGCCTCGATTAGATTCCAGTCTGTAACTCACTCCCGGGTTTCTGTTATTCTATATATAAACCACCCTGAACCCCTCGATTAGATTCCAGTGTGTAACTCACTCCCGGGTATCTGTTATTCTATATATAAACCACCCTGAACGCCTCGATTAGATTCCAGTCTGTAACTCACACCCGGGTATCTGTTATTCTATATATAAACCACCCTGAACCCCTCGATTAGATTCCAGTCTGTAACTCACTCCCGGGTATCTGTTATTTTATATATAAACCACCCTGAACCCCTCGATTAGATTCCAGTCTGTAACTCACTCCCGGGTATCTGTTATGCTATATATAAACCACCCTGAACGCCTCGATTAGATTCCAGTCTGTAACTCACTCCCGGGTATCTGTTATCTCTATATAAACCACCC